>NW_006239481.1:82340-121992 GCF_000226075.1 Solanum tuberosum
TATATATATAAAAGAAAAAATTAAAAAAAGTCTATACCTAAATTGCTATACTTTTCCTCTTCTCATAACTTTTTCCTTTAATATAATTTATGTGGATAAAGTATTATCCTTTATGATAACTAACGAAATTTAATAATTTGAAGGGTGCAAATCTGCAAAATGGAGACGCACACATTGATAATGTCCTCTTGATTATTATTAAAGAATGACTCTAGCTTCACAAATTTAAATTCATTGATGCTTAATTACGTGATAAGAACTTTAGTTGTTTTTTCTACATAGTTTGCTAACTTTAATTTTCTTTTTCATATTCTTCATTTATTTACTATTATTTTCTAATTACTTATTCAACTTTTATACTCTTAATATTCATAACTCTCATCTTTTCATATTCATAACCTCTAAATATTTAAACTAGCACTTTAAGATATCTTTTGATATTCCTTCTATTCTATCTATATAAATTCAACTTCTTTATCTCATGAAATCCCTACCAAGATTATTAGGCTATTATTATTTTTATTCTATAGTTAAAGTAGATGAAGAAGACTCTTGAATTTTGATAGGATATGGAAGGAATCGATAAGAACTCGGAGAGTTATGTACTAATTTTGTACTTATTTTTTCATCTATATATGTATCAGTCTTATAAGAATAATGTCTACCTTGTATTTTTTCTTAAATCTATTTCTTTTTGTCTTTTTTTTTTCTCTATTAGACTTCTTAATTTAGTTTCTATGAATGTTTTATTGTTGTAAGTCTTTATACTTATTTTGTAATTGCTGCATTTTATTGTTCATTACAATTTACATATATTTATTTTCATGAAATTTTAGTCATTCTAACGTATCTATAAAAATTCACATGAAACACACGTGCGAAGCACGTGCTCAGAAACTAGTCTTTAATAAAGGTGATTTGATAAAATTATCTTATTATTTATTGCTTCTTAATCTCCGAGCCAAGAATAGTTGGACAAGGGAGTAATATATAGTACTCCCTCCATTTCAATTAATTGAATTATTGAGGTGTTTCACTCCCTTTAAGAAATAAAATTAAGACATAAATTAGGCATAACATTTCATTTTTACCAGTATTAATTATTGTCAAATTTATTATTAAAATAACTAAACATTAATCATATCATATATCATACATCGTATATCATATATATACTAAGGCACGCCTACGTGGTGCCACCACAAACCAAAATTCCTTTTTAATTTATTTATTTCCAAAAATAGTCTTCCCCTTTCATGAAAAGTTGTGACATTTAATGAAAAGTTGAAACTTTAATGAAGAGTTGCAACTTTTATGAAAAGTTGTGTCTTTTACTCCCTTAATTCTATATTAACTTAAGCTTTGAGCCCTTTTCCACTTTTGAAAGGTTATGACTTTTCCGAAGGGTTGCAACTTTTCCAAATAGTTGTAACATTTCCCATAAGGCACAATAAATATTTGTTCACACTACCCTTTGTTGTCTATAAATAGAGGGAATTCCTCTCATTTTAAAACAATGAAAATTCTGAACTTTTTCTTCTTCTTCACAATTAAATATTTATATATTATGCTCATGTTGAGTGGCTCACTGAGACCATTGCTTATGTTACAGATCCTGGTATTTATTTTTTACAGTCATTAATTTATACTTATGTTATTAAGGATAAATGATAAGATGTAATCATTTTCATTTTCCTTTACATTATTAATGTTTGTTGCTACGTAATCTTGTATGTAAGATAATATAGTGTTTTAGTTTTATGACGGATAGGTTTTAAGTATTATTTTATAAATTCCGTGATGTTGAATTCTCGCGCGAAGCGCAGGTAATTTTACTAGTTAATAACTAATTCCAATACTAACTAATGAAGGGTAAAATTGGAAGAACATTCTAAAAGTAGTCTTGAAAATTGAACAATTAAGTTAATTTGAAAGATGAAAAATGTCTCAATAATTCAATTTATTTGAAATGGAGGGAGTATTTTTCATACATGTTCAATACTCCCTTTGTCCCTAATTACTTGTCCATTTTTGAATTAACACACCTATTAAAGAAACAATAATTAACATAGTGATTTTACCATTTTACCCCTATTAATTATAAAGTAGATGAATTAAAAACTTAAGATTTTCAAAAAGTTCAACATTTTTCAAATTAATTAATTGAGGGTATAATAGATTAAAAAAAATTGTCATTTTCTTGATTTGTCAAAATGGACAAGTAATCCGGACAACTAAAAAAGGAAAAGTGGACAAGTAATTAGGGAACAGACGGAGTGGTAATTTTCGTTGTCTAAAATATGTGTAGTTTCTTCTTGTTTTTCGTTTCAAGCTTCATGAACCTTGTCACGTCCTGCTTTTGAGAGTACTGATCAGAAAAGATAATGATAAGAGTAGTCTTGATAATAAATCTGAACAAATATCACTAATTCCACAATTATTTACCTAAGAATTAAGCGCGCAATCTGACCCAAACATAAGTAAGATGTGGCATATGGTGACTCTTAACATTATCGAAAAGATGAGCCATGTTAAAATAATTTTCTTGTGAATAGGACCACTAACGCATGAATTAAGAGAAATTATTTTGAAAAGTTGATCAACTGATAAATCTCTAAACAATTTAAGTGATCAGCACATGGCATTGAAGCTTTAATTAGCTTAACCTATCAAAAACTAACAAACTTTCTATCTAATAACAAGTGGGGAACCTCTAGTTTGTTTAGTCCAGGCTGTATCTATAAAGCTAATATTACTAGTTTTATTATTTTGACAACCCATCACCCTCAAAAATATTTTGTTCTTAATATTCTCGAATAATATAGCTGGAGGATTATTGTTTTTTTCCCATAAACTTTTTCCTATAAAAGCCATGTCTATTGTCCTTTCAATACACACTTAAGGCAGTCACTTTAATCAATCTTGTTATCCCTTTCTCAGAGTTCTCTTTTTCTTCTCTGTATTTTACTGAAATTTTTGAAGAAAAAAATGGAAGGTATTAAGAAGTTGGCTGTTTTCACCATTTGCATGATGATGCTAGTCGCTTTCGGAAATGTTGGAGGAGCAATGGCTGCTGGAGAAGAATCACCTTCACCTTCACCTTCACCTTCAATGGAGAGTGCTGCTATTACTTTGTTTGTCCCTGTTTTCATGGCTGCCTTTGCTTCTCTGACTGCTTTCTTCTTCTAATCAATTTTTGTAATTTGTTGCTACTTTCTACTTTGTTGGGATTTCTTCATCTTATTATAAGACAAATTTATTTTTGATAAGTTGATGTTTGGTGATTCACTACTGTATTTCCTTTTCAAACCTGTTTTTTACTTGAGCCAAAGGTTTTTTGAAAACGTCTCTACAGATAGGGTAAAGTCGGTGTAAATATTACCCTCCCCAGACCCCACTTGTGGGATTACACTGGGTATGTTGTCGTTGTTGGATATTTGGTGATCATCATGAAAAATAAATAAAGAAATGACACTCACAGCGCTTAAACAAGACACTAGTACTATAACTCAAAATTCCTGGCAAGCCAAATAGCACGCAAACATTAACATGCGCACTGTTGGAAAGTGGAAATTTTCTATTGATTAGGGTTGTGAACTTAGTGCAAGAACTTATTCCCAGGGAAAGTAAGTGAGCATTGTCAGACTTTTTACCCAGTTCCTATCACAAGTTCACAACAGCATATCATCATTTACACAAGAGAAATGCTGCATATAGTATATATCAAAGAAACATTTGTGGATGGAATAAAAGTTGCATGCTTACAAGTCACTGTTGTTCTATTGAACCAAAGAGTTCCTCGAATGAACGTTTAGGGGCATCTGTACTAGCCACTATCTCCACGACTTTGTAATGAGATTCTGGATGGAGCAATGCCTCAACTGCAACTTCAGCTACCTGATCTCTAGATATTGAGCCTCGAAAAAGGGTATCCTAAATTGAGGGAAGCGAGAGTGTGTAGCATTAGATGCAAAAAAGGACTTCTGGAACATTGTTGAAATGGAACACTACAGGAGTAAGCTATACATAATGTTACCTCTGGTTGCATGACTATATTTCCTTGTGGAGGATCGTTTTTTAGCCCACCAGGCCGAATTATTGTGTAGTTGATGCCAGATTTACGAATGTATCTCTCAGCTTGAAGCTTTGCTACCAATACGAGTCCCATAACGTTAAGGATTATATAGACTGGATTGAACAACTGACCCATTGCAGCCCCATTGACAAGAATTGAACTTATAAGGATGAACCTATTAATACCAAGTTTTTGGCATGCATCCACAAGGTTCACTGTGCCAAAATTATCAACCTGAAAAAATAAAACAATGATAGGATGCGTTTTCTGATTTTAACCATATTCAAAATCAAAGAAATGCACAAGGGAGATGATAAGTTATAGGACATCTGCATGTGAACATGGATAATGCTTATAAAGGACATCTAACACCTCTGCTAATTCATTGACATAAGACATGAAAATGAATACAACAACAACTACATCTCGATCCCAAAGCGAGTCGGGGAGACTAGGCATCGAAATCCCTATCTAATCTCACCTCAAGTTAACACTTCTTATGTATAAGATATGAGTGGTGTCTAATTATTAACTAGGTTATTGGGAACAGAACAATAGCATGAGCAGAATTGAGCTATCAGCAAATCAGAGAAGTGAAAGCTGAAATGCTCCAGAGTTGGTATCGTTTGGACCATTTCTTTTTAATAGAGTTGCCCAGCACCATATTTGTTTCTACAACTGACGTTTCTAGATCCCAAGTGAAAGCTAAAGAGGGTTGAGTCTAAGAGATGATACAGTAATCTCTGCTTCAACTTAACTCCAGAGAGGAAGTTCCAAAGATTGGTTTGTCAAATGCACTAACTTTTAGCTACTGGAAACTTACAACTTACTTTTTCAGTAACTCTTATCACACCCACTGTTGTTAATGTATGGGGAAGGAATACATTAAATTTCATGGTGTTTATATTATGGTTGTCCGAGAATTTTTTCTAAATTCTGCAGACGAGTAAACAAAGGAATTGAAAAGGAAAGCAATAAAATAGAAAGTAGGAGGATAAAAGGAGGCTTTCAAGATTTCACTCCACATGCAAATATTCTTTTTTTCTTTCACCAAACGAAATGATGAAGATAAATCTCTTGATGCCAGAAGACGTTACGCATAACAGTAAAAATTGAGATTAAAATTTTTCGAGTTTGAATTACTCTCAACTACCTAGCGCTTGGCTAAACGATGTCAAGAGGAGGTGTAATAAAGTAAAATAAAAGGAGAAAACAAAACCATAACAACTATTATCTTCAAGATGATACTTGCTTGAATGCCAATTCAGTAACTAGAATGTTCATTTAAGCGAAAAAATTGAACTTCAATTGCTATGACGTTGGTCACTCCTTTTACATTTTCCTGTCCTGGGTATCGAGAATCTTTTAAGATAATGAGGACTCTCCAAAAAAACATGCATTCCATATTGAATTCACCAACATGTTCTTGCAGTTGCAAACTAACAAGCACAGTGTGATTTTCAAGCTAATAAGACTAAAATTTAAGTACTGAAAAGACATTGCAATGCATAAAAATGAGACTGAAACTCCCATCAAGCCTATCACAAAATCATCTCACTTTGCTGATCATCAAGATCAGGTGTGAAGGATCTGGTAAATACTACTCTTTTGTGGATTGGAGTTGACTAACCTTCCAAGGGGTCAACAAGTTCCACGAAGGCTGGAAACCTGTAGCACATATTACCGCATCAGAATCATCACCAATGGCATCAGCTAGTTTAGCTGATCCCTCTGTCACATCGGCTTTCACCTGAGAACAATTAGAACAATATGGAATTCCCACAGGGAGTATTCATAAACAAGTTGTTCCTTTCCAGAGAAGGTATACGTTTCCTTCACTATCTATTTTTCCCATTTGCAGAAGAATGTATTCAGCTTTTTTTAGCCTATATCAAATAGCTAAACTTGGAGCGTTGCAGTGTTCAAGTAGCACCAAGTCTTATAAGTGTTGAAAATGAATTTAGACTTATTGTAGGCAAAGTTAGAAGGAGGCCAAAGTTAGAAGGTTAAAGATATAGCAATATTCAAAAACTGAAATTTCTTATAAGAAAGGTAGAAGGTTTTCATTTTATCTCCAAAACTAACTACAGATTTGACAGCTTGAGTAAAAATGACAAGGCAAGACATGTAATACGCGTAGGCAGGTAAGAATGTATATCTACAAACTCAAATTTGAAGTGTTCTAGTTTGGAAGTGAGGCTCTCCAAGTCATAAATAGTCGCTTGTTCCTAGATTCTCTAGAAATGTTTTGAGAAAGCTGTCCTACTAATGAACTGAATGAAAGTTCCCATAAAACAAACTCTTACGGAGGCATAATAACAAAATTTTGTGACCTAAACTTGTAAGTTGTAATATTATTTGGTTGAACTGAATATACCAAAGTCTCATGCACTTAAAAACTCTAAGACACTGAAGTACAGCACCCACTTATAGCTTCTTATGGAAAACATGTAATATTTCAAATTACAACTCCATTCTCATTAATAATTTGGCATTTCACTTTTCAATAGCTAAGTTGTGCGGACTCTTCATTTTCGTCCAAAAATACACTACTTTTGGAGAATCAGACATTCAGTTGTTGACATTTTTGAAGAGTTCAAGCAACACAGTTCATTAGTATTGCTCAAACTGATGCTTTATGTAAGAAAGTCAAATTTCTGAATTAATAGTAATATTAAGAACTTATTACTATTTCGTTTATCCATAATTAGTAAAGTTAATTCAACAACCACTTTATTAAATTGACAACTTGATTCTGAAAGCCCTAAAACTCCTCAGCTTTGCTATCAACCAATTTATAGTAAACAAGAATCCGAAATTGAAAGAAATTAAAGGAGTACTCACAATTTGAAGAAGAGGGTTCCCTTCGGGTAAAACAGATTTAGCCTTGTCAACATCACGAACCCCAGCTTTAACAGCAAAACCCTTAGTCAAAAGCTGCCCAACAATCCTCTTCCCTGTATTCCCAGTTGCACCAGCAACAAATATTTTCTTCTTCTGACCAATACCTGCTTCTTTTTCCTCCTTAATTTCACTTCCTTCCATCTGTAATCAAAATGAAAAGTTAAAAGCACAATTATACATTACCCACAAAGAGAATTCTTGCTGAAACTTCGAAGCGAAAACTTGTGCAGAGACGTACGTTGTTGGCTTAAGATGGAAAAATATGATTTTTAGTGTGGACAGAAAATGGATTGGAGGTTTGAGCAGAAGGGTTCTGAGCAAGAAAAACCAGTGGCCTTGCTTGGATAACATGCTGTTAGCATAATCCAGTTTTAATTTCTGTTAATTAACCGCCATAAAATGTTCTCGAAAGTCCTTTTATTTATTTTTTAGTAATTATTCGTATTGGAGTTCGATTATATGAGTATTCACACGTACATCTAAGTTCTCGCATTATAGAGTTTATATTTCAATTTTCACTTGTTGTAAAAGTATGTTTGAATTAGGACAGCAAACAAAGAAACTTCTGATTTGCAGCAATTTCTTTTTTTAAATTACTCAAATTCTTTCATTATTCGAAATTACTAACGAATATGTTTGGTTAGTGTCTATAAACTTTTTTGACTCCTTGAATAATGTTTGATTCTCATATAATGGTTTTTTTGAAGAAAAAAAAAAAACTTTGAGTTCAAACATAGAGGTTAATAAAAGAAAACAACAAAAAGATATCATGAAATAAAGAAATACTGTATTATTGACTGCTAGATTGATAATTCAGTGATGATGATGCAAAAAACAAAAATTAAAAAAATGGATCTGGTAAAGAAAATTAAAAGGTGGAGATCGAAGCCTAGACCATGGATAATTAACCAACTGAGCTACTCAGACTCCTAATTATTATAGTTATAGTTACATTTTTCACCTTTCTGGCATAATATTTTCTGCATTTCTTTGACAAACATGAGATTTTACTAAAACATGTAAAAAGAAAAGGGGGTGTCAATAAGCTCTCTTTTAATCATTCACTTCCATTGTTACAAGATTGCAGAGAAGGATGTTGCAATATAAATTTGTTGCATTGTGGTCTTTGAGTAACTATATTTATAAATCATGTGTATAAACATAGACAGAAAACATCATCTTGACAAGCTACTGCTGTTTTATGGAACCAAATAGTTCCTTGAATGAACGTTTATGGGCTTCAGTACGAGCTACTATCTCCAGGACTTTGTAATGAGATTCTGGATGGAGTAATGCCTCAACTGCTACTTCAGCTACCTGATCTCTAGATATTGAGCCTTCATAAAGGGTATCCTATATTTTGAAGGAAAAGCAAGGAGAATCTTAGGAAAACCATATGGCACACATATACGTAACTAAACAATGAGTAAGCTGCATATTGCTACCTCTTGTTCCATTACGATGTTTCCTTGAGGTGGATCGTTTTTTAGCCCACCAGGCCTTATTATTGTGTAATTGATGCCAGATCTCCGAATATATTGCTCTGCTTGGAGCTTTGCTATCAATGTCAGTCCAAGAACATTGAGAAATACATATGCTGGATTGAACAACTGGCCCATTGCAGCTCCATTGACCAGAATGGAACTAACAAGGAGGAATCTTTTAACACCAAGTGTTCGGCATGCTTCAACAAGGTTTACTGTGCCAAAGTTATCAACCTGAAAGAATGGTACACTAGGGATTAAACAATAGTAGTGGAAGGACAATACTTCATAATTCATCAAAACCCCACCAAAATAATAATTAGGGTGGTGAGCCAACAACTCGAAGATCTGATAATTGCTTCATAATTTACTTTAGTAGAATAACCAAGAGAAGGTTGTGAGTTTAATGATCTGGAAGGCAAGACATCAACAGAGGCCTTTTTGGCCATACTAAATGTGTAGAAGGAACATAATAGAATTACCAGACAAATTTAAGGTGAAAGCAAGCCAAGGAAATAAGATGATATATGTTTGCACCCTATACATTTTAGAACATTTCCAGTCTTGCTCTCAAGTTTTTGCTTGAAAACATTCGAGAAGCCTTCTCAACTTTTCGATTGTATTAAGCATTCAACACCTAAGCAAACATCAGAACCGATATGATGTTTGCTTCATCTGTGGAACGGACAGATAAGTATACAAAATAACTTTTTCTCGAAGCTCCCACAGGTTACTTCTTTCATTCTATTAAAATTTCTGGCATTAGCTTATTTTGTTGTGCCTCTGGAGAACCTCAATCACATATGATCTCCAATCCAGTTGAGAGCTAGGGAAGGAAATCAAGAATGGTGCTTTACTTAACAGGCAAGGAATTCTTTCATAAACCTGAAACATGACTAACGGTTTCAACAATAATTGATTTTCTGACAGTAGATCCATTCTGAATTCAACCTAGTAGGCCTTAACCTGCTTAACCGCGCCATTCTTGATTCCTGTTTTCCAGGCGTTATAACAGGCATTATTATGGAGCTAAGATCTTAGAGGTTAAATTGGTGTACTAAACTGTTCAAATTTGAAATTAGCTTAAATGGCAGACCTAGGGTGGATTAATAGTAGCACAAAAAGCTGGGGAAAAAGAAAAAAAAAAGAAACAATTGGCACCAACAACCCCGCCAGAGAAACAATTGATAATAACAGCCTGCTCCCCTGGATTCTGAGAAAAGAATGAAAAGTTTCTCCATAAACAGAAAAAAAAAAGTATTAGTAACATGAAACTGTTCAGTCTTCCATTTACTTTCTGCAGTGTAGACAAATCTTCAATGGAATGAAGTTTCTTTAACTCGAAAGACCCTATCTACCATATGGAGTGTCAGCAGCAATATCTTGTGGTAGCATACTCATAAAAGTCTCAATTGTGAATCTTAAAAGAACAAAAAAGACTTTGTAATATTTTTCCAATGCCAAGAATGTGCGCATGGGTAGCAACGGTGGAAAGGGTGTCATCATGTAAAGAGGCTTCTCTAACTGAAATTAGTTATGGACTCTTGACAAACTTAATCAACACTTCTTTCTTTTGTTTTCATCTTATTAATTATTATATTTTTCTTTTTCCTTTGAGCGGTTTGCCTATCCTGCAATTCATGTTATTATAAAGATCATCCAAATGAGTCAATCAGTATTTCATAAAGAGAAAACATAACCATAAAATTTCAGAAATGATAAGTAAACTGCTAAGTTAGAAGTAAAACAGGATGGCAAGGTAGCAAACTAACCTTCCATGGAGCCAAAAAATCCAGTGAACGCCGAAATCCTGTAGCACATATTACTGCATCTGAATCATTCCCAATGGCATCAGCTAGTCTTGCTGATCCCTCTGTGACATCCGCTTTCACCTGAAAATAACATATTAGAATTGATTTCATCATTTCAAGTGAAATAACTCAAAGGTTTACAAAATAAAAGTGAACATTATACTTCATAGTTAGCTCTTCACTTACATTCAAAAGCAGCTTTTCCCTGATTTTTTTTCAATTACATTTGCAATGCCTTTTGTTTGAAAAATAAAATCCAATTACTTTTTATACTAAACTATCATATTTTAAAGGTTTTGACATAATCTCCAATTTTAATCCTTTTCTATCTAAACTACAATAAGTATCACCTGAATACACCAGCCAAAACAAACTCTTTAAGTTGATGGAGGAGTGTAAGCAAGATCAAGCAGAATAAACAAGCTACATATTTGTTCAAATTGAAAGACAAAAAAAAACAGAATTGGACAAATAACCCAATATATAGTAGGTAAAATTTAAAGGCATTTCCCCTATTAACAAAACTTTCTTTGAGCTTAACATCTAACCCTTAAAGTAGCATACTTGCTGCATAATCAACTACTGATTGAGCAATTAACTTCTATTAATTTCTAAAAAGTTAACTTAAAATAACAAAAAATGAAAACAAAACCCACAATTTGAAGATCAGGGTTTTGACCCGGTAAGGTTGATTTAGCCTTATCAACATCAAGAACCCCAGCCTTAACAGCAAAACCCTTTGCCAGAAGCTGTTCAACAATCCGCTTCCCAGTGTTCCCAGTCGCACCAGCAACAAATATTTTCTTCTTTTCACTGATACCCACTTCCTCTTTTCCTTCAATTTCACTTCCTTCTATCTGTAATCAAACAAAATACAAAACCAAAATGACTTACCCCACAAATAGCAGAAGCATATTTTCTTGAAATATCACGTAATCTTGAAAATTGAAGGAAAAATGTAATCTTTTTTATAGAGAAGAGACTTACATTTGCTGCTCTGAGTCGAAAAGAGTGAACTTTATTGACAAGAAGAGAAACAGAGGGCCGTTTAGAGGTAACAGAAAAGGCAGAGGTTGTAAGGAAGAAGAGACCAGTGGCAGTGGCCATGATTTTTCTAATTTTTCCCCTGCAAATTAACATAAATTTTCAGTCATAATACTTCTCCAACTTGTTTGGTCCCATGAATCATTATCTTTTTTCTTTCATTATATATTTTGTTTTTTGTTTTTTTTTATTTCAATAAAGTTTTTTTCTTTATTCACTTCAGAGTTGGGACTAATTGTTCATATTTTTATGAAAGAATTCTTATCCTATAAATTTTCACATTATATCTTGGTTTATCGCTGAAAGCGTAATGTGAAACTATTATAAAAAGGATCAAATAATAACGGAATTCTTTAGTGAATATATTGTTATGGAGTAGTAAATATTTGGTTTGTTGAATTAAAAATGTAATATACATGAGCTTTCTTAAAAGATTCTGGGAGAAAAGCATTTTGTCCTTTTGTTGTGATTAATAATTATTATCTCACATTGAGTGAGATATAATAATATTATAATTGTGATATAAATAATTTCGGATTTGCTAACAATATGCATTTGGAGTTTCTTGTTACTAAACTTGTCATCACATAGATATATATACAAAGTGATCTTTGCAATGTTGGGAATTAATTAACCTTACGATTGTATGGAAAAGCGTTACTGCTTGGGGTGAAAGCCGATCAAATTCTTAAGGTTAAAAACTAGCTCCTCATTGATTTTTCACCTTTTGACGTTCTTCAATGTAATCTCATAAATAGAGGTATCCAAAATCACATAGCACAAACCTATATACATAAAAACACTTGGTATTAAAAAAAAAAAAAAGTTCTCTTCTCGTTTGACGTTTCTCCTTACATTTCTTGTTTGCTCTCATTTTGTAACATTCCATGTATACTGCTCTTACAAATGTTTCTTTTTTAACCTTGGTGATTAAGAGGATGACCAAGTGAAGTTCAGCCTAACTCAGCCAATAACGTTGAATTGCAACTTTTCAGTCAAAGGAGACAACTTCTGGTTAAAGTTAAATAGCTGGTAGTCATCATAAATTGTACATTACATAATGCATTACCCATTTGGTTTTCCTAAAACAGAAAAAGTAAGATTCATATGCTTCATCAGATCTACATCTGAATGTCAAAGTGGGGATAGATAGAGGAATACCATAATACTACCAGAAATATAAGAGAAGTTATGGCTCAATAACAAGTGGTGTATTCCCATATAGTTTAGGCTTTGGACAATCCATCAGAAAGGAGACAACTGCATTTGGAGCTCCAATTGGGACTGATTTACATGAAGTAAACTACATTGGTATCACTGTGTACCCACAATTGGCCTTTCTCTTCCATCATCTGCACATTAGAGCACTTTCCCTGTTAGCTGTTATACATTCAAAAACTACTGTATCCAACTGATGCACATTTCAGTGTTGCCTACTTGTGAAAAAAGAGGTAATATACACATACGTTTGGAACTCAGGACATCAAAGAAATTTGTAATCGAAGGACTTGCATACCTTTAATAATTTCTCTATCTCCGCCTTTGAGTAAGGTACAGTCGCCCCATTGTTGACAACATTCTCCACATCAGCAACTGGAAGTTGTTCCACATGTTGTAAGTTCCTGTGCCTACCAAGTGCTGCACTGAATGCTTGCAATCTGCAAGTTCAGAGATGTTAGATTCCATAATTGACAACCCCGGAGTACAAGGAAATGCATTCAATGATCAATTAGTTAATTACACAGACCTCTCAGGAGATGTGCTGATTTCAGCTGCTGGAGTATCATCAGTTTCCATCGCTTCACTACCACTTTCCAAAAGAATACAAAAGAACACTTTAGAAACATAAACATTAGAAGGAAACATCGTAATAGATAAAACAAACAAACACCATATAGATAGATCATCAAAGTAATTAAATGTGAGGAAGTTGCAATTTACTTCTGTTTACTTGATGAAAGAACTTATCAGTTATCAGAAAACCACTTGCCAAAAAACATACCTGCAGATAAACAAGATATCTCCAAGACTAAAAAATATTGATGATAGCTGAACTATGTATATTTTATAGCTAGTAACTCACCCAACTCCCCCGGCTTCATGATCAGCTGATTCATCACCTGCATCATGCTCAGCTCTGCGTTTACGAGCTGAAGCATTGTTACCGCCATCATGGTCAGCACTGCGCTTCTTCCCCAATTCCTTTGCTCTCTCTTGCTCACGTTCCTCCATCTCAGTCAGTTCTTGATGATATATGGCAAAATGTAGAACTTGAAGAGCAACTTCTACATCAGACTTCAAAACCTGCCAGAAAAGATATGGAAACAAATTTTGAGTAAAAAAGAAGATCCATACAGTGCAGATAATCAAGGAAAGAATGAAACCAGAAAACTCAATTTTGGTTATTACCAAATTCATTGATTAAAGTCAAGAACTGGTCAATTTCTGTCGATGATGGTTTTTCATATTCAGTGGACCTCTAATCCTAAGCAGTCATATGTGGGGAACTTCAATCCTCCTATATAAGACTTGTAATCAAATAAGTTCTCACCTGTCTTCTCAACTTCAGCTTGGCATGGGCAGTTGAGAGCCGAATAATTGTTTCCAAAGTTCTGGCAGTAATTGGAAGTGTTCCTCCCCCAGTCTATTGGAAATTAAGACAAATCAATTACATCACACAAATAACATAACAAGATAGTTATCTGGATATCAGACATAAAATACCAACCTTTGCATTTGTACTGGCACTCCTAAGCTCGGCATAAGCAGTAGCTATGTTATCAGATGCCTACAAATGATTATCATTATAAATATCAGCAAGAGAGCAGTACATTGATCAAGGTTCACGTGAGATGAAGCTAAGATATGACCAAGGTTTATTACAGCTTAATCTTAAGGAGTATTTCAAAATTCAATTTCACAAGGCATAAAAAAATTAATCCTGCAAGAAAACGCAATGATGCTATGCAATTGCACAAGTTACACTTAATTACCTCATCAGTCAGCTCAGGATGGATCCTGTTTTTTGCGTAATGAATGTAAGTCTTGAGAAACTGGATGGTCAATGTATCCTTTTTGCTCCGAGTTGAATTTCTACCATGTAGCATCCGATTATACTTAACATAGACGGGCATTTCATCCTTGTCATTTTGCTCTTCATATCTTGAATCATTATCTAGTGTTGAGCTACCTAAAAGGTAAAATAGATTCACTTCATTCATACAAACTAGGATAAGGCAATGCATGAAGATTTTCAAACATAACTGCCAACCTACCTCCATCTATTGGAGAACGATACCGATGCATGCGCAAAACATGCTCAGAAATTTGACGATCAACCCCAGGATCCATTTGATCCAGAACAATAAACAACAAATCAAAACGAGAGAGCAGTGAGTCTGGAAGTCCAATGTTCTTCGTTGGAGTTAATGATCGATCATACTGTAAAAAACGAGATGGTATAGAAAAGTTAAATGATACATAACTTAAGGCTATTACACATTTAGATGGACCTGTTTTGAAAAACTTACAGAACCATATATGGGATTTGCAGCTGCAACTACACTGCATCGAGCATTCAAGGATGCATGGATTCCTGCTTTAGCAATGGTTACAGTCTGCTGTTCCATAACCTCATGTATAGCAACTCGATCTTGATCATTCATTTTATCAAACTCATCAATGCAAACAACACCTCTGTCGGCAAGTACCATGGCACCAGCTTCTAGCCTTCTTTCTCCTATTTCCAAGTACATATTTGTCAGTTTACTTCACATACAACGTAGATTCTGCTTTTGAAAAAAAGTTACCTGTTTCTTGATCAGAAGTAACTGCAGCTGTCAAACCAACTCCGGAAGAACCACGACCAGTAGTTGATATTGCTAATGGAGCAATATTCATAATTGCTCTCAGTAGCTGAGACTTTGCAACAGATGGATCACCAACCATCATCATGTTTATATCACTAAATACAGTAAAAATGGTTGTTGTGAGACCTCAAGAATCAATCTCATATAGAGGAGTTACAGTACATAAAAAATTATGATAGTTGTCTGAATGAACTAGAAGCAGTAATGTCTTCATTGGTGCTAAGTGCTAAGGACAACAAAAGGTAGCCTGACCAGAGGTAAAAGAGTTATCTTACCCTCTCAAGTGAGTTCCATTTTTCAAGTTCTTTTCAATTCCACCAAGCATGAGCAGAACAACTGCTTTCTTTATCCACAAATGCCCATAAATAGATGGTGCCAGTGAATTAGCAAGAAGATCAAAAGTATCATCTTTAACAGATATATTCTTGATGTCTTTAAGGACTTTCTCTGTGTAGTTTGGTGCATTTGCTGACTTGTTCAGGAGAGACACATTGTTACCTATGAGGATTGTTCTGCACAACAATATCGATGGACAGGATTACATACAGAAAACAACATTTAACTATTCTGAGGGAAATAAAGCAGTATGTTACTTTAAACACACACCTGAATACACCATTCATGCTTCCTTGGCTTTTACTAGGAAGAGCTTTATATACCCCAACAACTGCTACACGGTCTCCAGGCTTGCATGAATCAACAAGATCATCCTCTACGACAATATCCACTGTTCTAGGAAGTTGACCAGGAGCAGAATTTTCAGGCACCTCTTGCATTGATAAAGTTTGATGATCTTTATATGTGCATAAACCATACTCAGTAACTAGCAAATTGCCATTATCATCCTGCAACATAATCACTCTTGTAAAATTTTGTTTTGCTAAACAAATAAGGCCAAAACTGAAACCTATATCAGTTCATCATTACCCGTGTCGGGTACACAGAACCAGTTGGCAGACCAACATTAGATGTGATATCTCTGTATTCACGGGCCGTAAATTTCTCAGTTGTCGGACAAAAGTGGACGCTCTTTACAACCTTTGGCCTCACAAGAGAACCTATAGATATTGAAAGTAGCAGCTTTCATTAATAATTTTTATTAAAAGAGTCAATTACAAAGTGGCATCCAAGCTAAGGCTCAATATAAAACAAGAAAATGATTTATAACTCAAAAAGTGGACGCAAGCTAAGGACTAAATATAAAACAAGAAGATGATTCATGACTCAAACTTCAGCTGATGACAGATGAAATCTGTCCTAGCATCAACCTATCTCATGTTTCTCTTTGACTAGAGAATGAAATTTAGACACATAATTCAGTTATAAACAACAAGAAATAACAGAATATGTGTTTTATATTAGCAAATACTTCAGATTGCAAATATGAGCAGGAAAAATCAAGCAGAAAATGGATTTTAATAATGAAACAAAGCAACAGAAGACAGCACAGTCAAACTAATGATGTTTGGCATATTTTATTATCTTATTGCTTGATATCAATTCTCTGTATTTATTGTCCTTTGATGTGCTTTTGAATTTGAATATGCCCAACTATGCTTAATCATATTAATTTGGTGATGTAGGAAGCTAAAGGATAAAATTGGTTTAGTTTTGGAAAACAAATATGCACAACTGGTTGAAGTTCCAATTCTTGTACTAAACTTGGCAATGGCATGAGTACATATATGCGTATCAGGAAGAAGGAAGCTTGCAAATTATTGGCCTTACAGTCCATTTAGAAGAAAAGGCACAAGTATACAGCGCAGAAGAAACAAGGGCCACTCTCCAGTTGCACAATTGCACCACTATGGAACCAATTCTGATAAGCACAAGTCCAGTACTTTATGCTACATTGTGCTAACAGTACTTTATGCTGACACTTGTGCTAACAGCTTAGTATCCATGACATGCAATCTTTTCCCAGTTCCACACCAGCAAACTGCACACTGGTTACTGAAACTACCAAACATCTCAAATGCTTATAACGTGATGCATTCAAGGAACATAATAATCACCAATAAAAATGGATATAATAGGTAATCTCATGTCCAATCCAGCTATTTAGAAATCACTAATCCTTCTTAGTTAATCAATTAAACCATATAATACTAGAACTACAGTCCTAGAAAGTCCAGTTTTCATCATCCCTTTACTAGCAACTGGTACTGATATAGACATGGCCCATTACAAGCAAGAAACTACTATATCACCATAACTTTATTCACTGGACATATACATGTCTTCCCCTGTCAAATGGACATGAATATATTTCAGGTCATTTCAAATGAAAATTTGCTGCTAACATACAGCTGTCAAACACATATCAGTTGTATCATATCACCCAAACCTTTGCGGCACAGTGTAAATAACTACCCACCAGGTAAATAGTTCCCCATTTTCATTGCTTTTACCATTATAGAAGCATTTTTTTTTAAAAAAACATTCATCAAAGTATTCACCATAGACCCCAAATCAGCTATACTCACAGTACAAAAATGACTCAGAAATGTATTAGGCCTTCCTACTGACTCATTAACTTTGGAGTGAATCTAAGGCACATCATTAAAAATAAATTCAGTGGCCCAAAGTAAATATGGTTAGTTTAAGATCTATATAATACACTGGCATAATACCACAGTCAAAGTAGATATGAGCTAGAAATGAGCGCTATAAGCAAATTCAGAAGACGTACACTTAGTAACAATGCCTTCAACACAGACCATGGAACCAATGAAACGGGACAACAGCTCTCTTGGGGTTACTCTCCTCGAAACAAAAGGACCAGTAAACCCAACCAAGACTTGCTCGCCTTCTTTAAGGTACTTGGGATTATGGGTCCGAATCATATCGGTTAAAGCATCAACCAACGGTTGCATATACTCACTTGGATTCTGAAGAAGCCTACACAATTCAAGAAAAGAAGAAATTTACAAACTGAACCACCAATATCAATAACCCCAGGTAAACTTCAATACTTGGAAAATATCAAAAAACTCGTCTTTTTCAATATTTTTCCCTCAAATTTGCACCTGAAAGCAAAAAAACTAGAAAAACCACACCAACAAGCCTAGATAGTACTTCAATTTCAAAACACAAACCCAAAACCACTCTTGATTTTTTCCTCGAATTATACAAGCCAAAAATGACATCACTAAAATTAATGAAAAGGATTAAACCTGCGAGCCAAATCAGAGCCTTCTCTGTCATTGTAGAAATCAGAGAGGTCCATAATGACACGACGCCTATTGTTGTTGATCATAGATTCAAATTCCTTCTTCAGCTCCGTGTCCAATTCCTACAAAAATAAAAAACGAATCAACAAAAGAAAAAACAAACAAATACATAATTACAACTCGGAGTCCGTCAAATTAAGCAAATTATATCAAGTAGATAACACGCGAAGAGAGAGAAAAAAAGTAGAAAATACTTACAGTTTGTTCAAAGAACTTGAGGAAAGTTCGCTTATGCGTAGCCCTAACCTCGTCGCTTAGATCCATTGCTGACTGAGAAAGGGTGAATCTCTGTGTGTGTGAGAGAGAGAGGGAGAAAAAGAGAGAGGAGAGTAGAGCAGAGCAGAGAGTGATGATTGATGAAGGTCAAGATTGGGAATTTTCCCTCTATTTTTGGAGTTAGGGTTCGGATTTTGGCGGGAAATGAAGGGTTGAGGTTGGCGGGAAGGAGAGCCTTTTGTTTTACTCCATCTTCTTCTTTTTTTTTAACAGTCCAAAAGAATGTGTATTAGCATTGTTATTACCAGTATACTCGTACTATTTTAAAAACGAAAAATACGTAGATTATACTCGTAATTTAGTAATGCCACGTCTTAAATGACACAAAAATGTGTGTACCTTACACCAATCAACTTCGAACGGGTTCAGAGCTATGGAGAGGAGATGAAAATTCACTCAGATATAATAGGAAATATTTAAATGTTAGTGAAATTTTAATATGTAGCTAGATTTTTTTTGGACAAGTTCAAAGTGCAATTTATAATTTTTTTCTATTTAGGAATTAAACATTTTCTAAAGTATTTTAAGAATCAAACAATTTTGATTCGTAATAGCCTTATGCACTTCTTGGTAATATATATTTTAATTCAAAGAATAAGAAATTGAGGCTTATTCAATGATTTTGAACACTTGTTTATCGTTGTAGTTTGAATTACATAATTTCTTTTAGAACAAGAGTAACTCTACCAATAAAGATTGGACAAATTTTTTTATTAAAAAAACATCTATTATCTCTTTGTTAATTATTTCTACTTTGGTTGATATATATCATGTGTTACTTGTCCTCGATGAACTCTTCTTGGTTCGTATGTAACAAATATGTCCTGGCATTATTACATGTGGAAGCCATCAAATGAAAAGAGGGGGCATTCTGTTTTTTGTTGGAATTATTGATGATAAACAAGGAAAGGAGATATCAAAGGGAGAAAAGACAAACAAGCAGACAAGAGCTTCATATTTGGCTTTGATCTCATCGGAAAAGTCTAATCCTTTCATATGGTCTGAAAAGGACAAAAGGGTGGTACACTCTGGGTTGAAGAATTGTTTTAACATTGGGCTAGCTAAAAGCCCATCTCAGATAAAAGAAGTCATCAGACCATTTCGTATAAATGGCCCAATAGACAATAGATATGCATATGGCTGAAATATGCAACATACATACATAGAAAAGGAATAAAGTTTGTTATAGATTAAGCCAATTAATCTTGTACATCTGGCATAGCAGTTAGAATAGAAGGTTCATTTTATTTCCTCTTTTGTATATAAATATAGGATCAAGAATTGTAAATTGGATCGATCAATATACACAGAAATTTTTCAAGTCCTGTTTGCTTTCTTTCATGGTATCAGAGCTTACCTATTAATAAATTCTCTAATCTATCACCCTAAGCAACAGAAATGCCTGATTCTGTAGTCTCTACTGGAACGACAACTGGTAGTACTAACACTACTCCTGGAATTGATTTCAATCACCCCTATTTCCTCACAAACTCAGATGCACCGGGTATGACCCTCGTTAATGGTATCTTTGATAGCAAAGGATACCAGGCATGGAAGAGATCTGCATTCATTGCCCTTTCAGCAAAGAACAAGCTGGGTTTCATTACAGGGGATCAGCCTGCACCAGCTGTTGGTTCTTCAGATCTGCATCTATGGAGCAGATGTAATGACATGGTTACTTCATGGTTGCTCAACTCTCTCTCCAGGGAAATTGCTGATAGTGTGATTTACTCCAGATCTGCTAGAGAACTTTGGCTCAGCTTGGAGCATCGATTTGGTCAGTCAAATGGTGCTAAACTCTTTCACCTGCAAAAGGAATTAAGCAGGTTAGTTCAGGGAAACAATAACATAGCAGGATATTTCACTAATCTTAAAAGACTCTGGGATGAACTAGACTCTTTAAATTCAAACATCAAATGTTCATGTGTGTGTGTCTGTCAAGGAAAACATAAAATGGAGAAATCTATGGAGGATGAAAAGCTTATTCACTTCCTTATGGGGCTCAATGACACTTATGCTCAGGCTAGAGGAAACATCTTAATGATGAATCCACTTCCTGACATCAACATTGCATACTCCTTGATCTTGCAAGATGAAAATCAGAGGGAGACTTACATGAGTCCTTTTATGCCCTCTGATTCATCATCTTTCATGGTGAATAGTAACATGAATCAGCATAGAGGAAGGCAGCCTCAACAATTCACTGGTAACACATTCAGATCTGGAAATACATATCCTAGAAATGACAACTCACAAGGCTCACAGAAACCTCAAAAACAGTTTCAGAAATTCAAAGGAAAAAAAGGAAAATATGATCCTAATGCAAACTGCACCCACTGTGGAAAGAATGGACACTTGAAGTTGAACTGTTATAGATTGATTGGGTTTCCAGAAGACTTTCAGTTTACAAATGAAAAGGGAAGTCATGGTCAAATAAGAGGAAATGCAGTGGTCAACATGGAAGAGGCAGAAGTTGGATCCACTACTCATGCTATCAATCAACATTTCACTCAGGAACAAATCAATTTTCTGTTTCAAAATGGGAAAGAGCTACTTCAAGCTTTCACACAGATGAAGGTGGAAGATAAGACCAACTTCTCAAATGCTTCTGAGATCAATGCAAATGTTGTAGCTGGTACACTAATGAAGTATTTTGGTTCCTGTTTCTCTGTTTTCAATTCAAATACATGGATTGTAGACTCGGGTGCTTCAGAACATACGTGTTTTAATCCTGATTCTTTCTTATCTATGTCCCCCCTTACAGTTCCTCTAAACATCAATCTTTCTAATTCAGAATCTATCAATGTTACTCATACTAGTGTTGTATGTTTGTTTTCTGACCTAATTCTGACTAATGTCATCTATGTTCCTAGTTTCAAATATAACTTACTATCAGTTCATAAGTTATGTTGTCAATTCAACCTTTCAATCTTTTTCACTTCTAATGAATGTCTACTGCAGGGCCTTTCCATGAAGAATCCTCAAGTTTTTGGTAAGGCTAAGGAGGGTCTCTACTTGCTTCAGCCAAATCCTAAGAAGTCTATTCTTCAGTCAACTGATTCCCAATCTGTTTCTTTTCCTTTTTCTGTTTGTTCTAGTGCACTTTCTGATGTAAAGTTGTGGCACATTAGACTTGGGCATCTGCCTTTAACATCAATGAAAAATGTCAGTTTCATTTCTGTTCCTTCTAGTCTTGATTGTTATTGTGATATTTGTCCACAAGCTAGGCAATCTAGGCTTCCCTTTCCTATCAGTCTTAATAAATCTAAATCCAAGTTTGAGTTAATTCATGTTGACACCTGGGGGCCTACAAGGTACCAACTTATAATCATCATAAATAATTTCTTACTATAGTTGATGACTATAGCAGGGCTACTTGGGCATATCTATTGGCTAGTAAGAGTAACTCGTTTCATGCTTTGCAGTCTTTTATATAAATGGTGCACAAATAGTTTGATGCAAAGGTAAAGATAGTGAGATCAGATAATGCTCTTGAGCTAGGGAAAAGTGAAGCAGGTCTCTGTTTCTTCAACTCCCTTGGCATAATTCATCAGACCTCTTGTGTTGCTTCCCCTCAACAAAATGGTATTGTTGAAAGGAAGCACATACATCTACTTGAGACTGCCAGGGCACTTATGTTTCAATCAAAAGTTCCTATGATTTATTGGGGAGAGTGTATCTTAACAGCTACTTTTCTTATTAACAGGTTCCCATCCAAAGTTCTTGATGGCAAGACACCTTTTGAATTGATTTTTGGGGAAACCCCTTCTTATCATTTCTTAAGACATTTTGGTTGCTTATGTTATGCTAATACTTTGAGTCAGGGGAGAGGTAAGTTTGACTCAAGGGCCAGAAGTTGTGCACTTCTGGGCTATCCTATAAATCAGAAAGGTTACAAGTTATTGGACTTGCATACTAAAAAGATTTTCATCTCTAGAGATGTGCATTTTGTTGAGCATATCTTTCCTTTTGCTACTGCACAGTACGTTCCTCCTATTTTTTCAAAACATCTTATTGATTCTGATTTTTTTTCTTCTCCATCTACTCCTCAGACTTCTACCTCTCCTATTTTTCCTTCTTTGGATCCAATTTTGGTATCCTCTCCTCCTTCTAACCTATCTGAACCTGCTGTGGCTTCTCCCACCCCTGTTCCTCCTCTCAGAAGGTCCTCTAGGTCTATATTAGGGAAAACTCCTTCTCATCTGCAATCTTATAACTCTTACTGATGTCACCCATTCCTGTTTCTCATCTACTCACACCCCTTCCACTATTTCTGTTCATACTCTTTCTCAACCTAATCAAACCACCATTCACAACACCTCTCATATCTTAAAACCTACCAGTTATGCACAAGCTTGTTCTCATCCAGGTTGGCTGCAAGCCATGGCTGCTGAACTTGAAGCTTTGCAATCCAACTACACTTGGGATGTGGTTCCTTTGCCTCATGGTCGAAAAGCTTTACCTTGTAAGTGGGTTTACAAAGTTAAGCAACATGTTGATGGTACTTTGGAAAGATTGAAGGCCCGATTGGTTGTGAGAGGTGACATACAACAACATGGGATTGATTTCACTGAAACCTTCTCCCCTGTTGTTAAGATGACCACTATTAGATGTTTGTTGGCTATTGCAGCCAAGAAATCTTGGGACATTTTTCAATTTGATGTCAATAATGCATTTCTTCAAGGTGATTTACAAGAGGAGGTTTATATGAAATTTCCTACAGGTTTGGTTCCTCCTCAACCTAATATGGTTTGCAAACTTCGCAAGTCTCTCTATGGTCTTAAACAGGCTTCTCGGCAGTGGTATGCCAAACTTGCCGGAGCTCTCACTTTTAAGGGTTTCACTGCCTCCCTCAATGACTATTCTTTATTCTTCAAGAGGACAGGTTCTCTTACTACTATTATTGCCGTCTATGTGGACGACATCCTTATTACGGGTGATGATCACCAAGAAATCTCTGCTCTTAAGTTATTTCTTCACTCAGAATTTAAGATCAAGGACCTTGGTCTTTTACACTATTTTTTAGGCCTGGAAATCTTAATGGAACCACATGGTATTATCATCAGTCAAAGGAAATATACCTTGGAGCTTCTACAGGAGTTTGATGTAGCTCATCTTCCACCTGTTTCTTCTCCTTTGGATCCATCTGTCAAATTACTTGCAGATTCAGGGGATTTCATGACAAATCCTACACTATACAGACATCTCATCGGCAAACTTTAACTATTTGACTCATACCCGTCCCGATTTGTCTCATTCCGTTTTGATTCTCAGTCAGTTTATGTAAAAGTCGTGCCTGTCACATTATGATGCTGCTTTGAGAGTGGTGAGTTACCTGCAGCATTGCCCTATTCAAGGTTTGTTCATGTCTCTTTCATCTTCATTTTCCCTCCAAGCTTTTTGTGATGCCGACTGGGCGTCCTGTCGGGATACAAGGAGGTCGATCAGTGGGTTTTTTTATCAATTTGGGCGGTTCATCCATTTCTTGGAAATCTAAGAAATAGGCCTCTGTTTCCCTCTCTTCCGCTGAGGCGGAGTATCGATCTATGCGGCGCCTTGTTGCCGAGTTGACCTGGTTGGTGCGCTTACTCTCTGATCTATCCGTTCCTCCTGACCTTCCAGTCCCAGTTCACTCCGATAGTCAGGCAGCTATCCATATCGTCCGAAATTCGGTCTTTCATGAACGGACCAAACATGTTGATCTCGATTGCCATTTTGTTCGCCAACAGTACTTATCTGGGCTCATCTCACTCTCCTTTGTTCCGTCAAAAGCACAACTGGCTGACCTTCTCACCAAATCTCTCTCTGGTCCTCTCCATCGCTCTCTTCTTCCCAAGATGGGTCTCACTCAGCTCCCCTCCATCTTGCGGGGGGATGTTGGAATTATTGATGATAAACAAGGAAAGGAGACATCAAAGGGAGAAAAGACAAACAAGCAGACAAGAGCTTCATGTTTGGCTTTGATCTCATCGGAAAAGTCTAATCCCTTCATCTGGTCTGAAAAGGACAAAAGGGTGGTACACTCTGGGCTGAAGAATTGTTTTAACATTGGGCTAGCTAAAATCCCACCTCAGATAAAAGAAGTCATCAGACCATTTCGTATAAATGGCCCAATAGACAATAGATATGCATATGGCTGAAATATGCAACATACATACATAGAAAAGGAATAAAGTTTGTTATAGATTAAGCCAATTAATCTTGTACATCTGGCATAGCAGTTAGAATAGAAGGTTCCTTTTATTTCCTCTTTTGTATATAAATATAGGATCAAGAATTGTAAATTGGATCGATCAACATACACAGAAATTTTTCAAGTCCTGTTTGCTTTCTTTCAAGTTAAAAGCTACTACCTCAGTCTACATTTGTTTGCTTTCTTTCATTTTTTTAGTTTAAACTAGTATCTGGATACCTGTGTGTGTTTGGATACGTGTGTTGTGTGTGTTTCATATAATTATTTTTATAAATTTATTAGAATGATTAAAAAAAATTGAAAACATGAGCGTAATGAGCAGTGTTTTAAAAGGTGGGGACGTGAAGCGGGGCGTTTTACTTAGCATAGGGTGAGGTGTACGTCTCCAGACATGGGGCATAAGCTCTATGGATCTTTTTAAATTTTTAATTTACATTATAGTATGATAATATAATAACACAAAATTATAAAAATACATCAATAGTTTAAAATAATTACAAACATGATTAAGGAAACTCATAGAAAATAAAACTTAACATGATTATACAAGTATAAATAATCTAATATCTTAACTTTTTAATTAATAAGAAAAGAATCATTATTTCTAAAAATATATTATTATCCTACTATACAATTTACCCCTAAAAGAAAATAAACAACAAAACTTAGTAGTATTATGATAAAAACATTACTCCGTCATTAATAAAAATAAAATTACTTTCAAATAGCCAAATAAAATATGATAATATTGAGACATGACAAAAACATAATGATCAATGATATGTGAAAAGTAAAATTTCACTATGTATTTTTTTTTAAAATGTTACATATTATAATCACCCTCATAATGCTATCAATAGTACAGATACGACAATTTGTTACTTGAGTTACTCTCTCAATCTTCTTATTTCTATATATTAAAAATAATACATAAGATCTGTGAAGGGATCCCAAGCATTAGATGTTGGCATGCTTAGGGCGTACCGTCCGACTCTTAAGATGTAAGCCTTACAAAACTAAGTCTCACCCTTAGAGAAGTGATTGCATTCCATAAGTTCCTCTGGTGGTCTCTATATTCAAGTTTTAAGCTTTTACCACATCCCAAATGTAGCTTGGGTTTTTGTTTTCGCTGTCATCTTTTTTCCCCTTTGATATGAAACTGACGGTATTTTCATTCATGCCATTGGAAAGTAAAATTATAGACTACACTATAATTGGAATATAAGAAAAATCCATTCTATTGTCTAGTAAACTCACAATTACAACTTTACAAGGCCATCAAACAATCATCATATTCTTTGAGAACGTTTTATGATATTCATTTTCCGGGAACAAAGTTTGTGGCGAAGGCCCAGGCATTGTTGTTAACTGGATCTGCAAGGTGGTCCGCAAGGTTTTCCAATGGACCCTTTCCGGTAACAATAGCTTGAACAAAGAATCCGAACATAGAGAACATAGCAAGTCTGCCGTTTTTTATCTCCTTTACCTTGAGCTCAGCAAATGCCTCTGGATCATCAGCAAGGCCTAATGGGTCAAAGCTTCCACCTGGGTAGAGTGGGTCGACAACCTCACCAAGAGGTCCACCAGCAATACGGTATCCCTCAACGGCTCCCATCAACACAACTTGGCAAGCCCAAATGGCCAAGATGCTTTGTGCATGGACCAAGCTTGGGTTGCCCAAGTAGTCAAGTCCACCCTCGCTGAAGATCTGGGATCCAGCTTTGAACCATACAGCCTCACCAAACTTGACACCGTTACGGGCCAAGAGCTCAGGGAAGACACATCCAAGAGCCCCAAGCATAGCCCATCTGCAGTGGATCACCTCAAGTTCACGGTTCTTGGCAAAGGTTTCAGGGTCTGCTGAAAGTCCAGCAGTATCCCAGCCGTAGTCACCAGGGAATTCACCGGTCAAGTAGCTTGGGGACTCACCAGAGAATGGGCCTAAGTACTTAACACGGTCTGGTCCATACCATGGGCTGCTAGATGGGGCAGACTTTGCGACAGCCTTTCTCATAGTAATCCTTCCATTTCCAGTGATTTCTGAGGCAGAGGGTGAGAGTTTCACCGCCTGTCCAGCAAAAGAAGGGGAAGAAAGAGCCATTGTAGCAGCTGCCATGGTTTATATCAAGAGAAAAGTAAGTGTTTGAAATGTCAAAGTTGGTTGTGATGAAGCTGAAGTTAGTTGGGGTTCAGAATATATAGGAGGTAATTAGAGAGAAATAATCTTCTTATCTAGTGATATCTATATCTATGATATCATTGGGTATCAAGATCTCATGTGTAGAAATTAATACACATTTAGAAATCACCAATCCATCAATTTTCATAGAAGGGACACATTCAATAATGTCCTATCATATGTGGTCACAAGGATCGAATTCTGCCCTGTGATTTGTTGAGCTTACAATATGATATCCCTATCATTATCCACTTTGGCATTTCTCTACATTTTGTCTACCTGCAGGGTAAAAGATACCACCATTATAGTTCATTCAATGTAGAAATATGGTTTAGCAAAATTTGAGGATAAGGTGAAATTTATTACTTCTTTATTCATGAATTTTGGGAAATTAATAATGCATCTTTATACAGAAAGCAATGCTGAGACTTGGAAAGAGCTTGTTCAGAAGATCATGAGTAAATACTTTAATATGTTGGAATTCATCAGCATTACAATATATTGGCTGTGTTAAGACTTGAGAGAAATATAATTCACTAATTGTAGTAAAGATGTTTTTACAGTATCGGTAAATTTTAACATGTGATAGTAGGTCAGTTCCTTAGTCTTACGAGACAACCAATTGGAGTAATGTTTATCAAGGGATTTACCTATAATTACTTTATAAGTAAACTGATTGTATATATTTTTTATATTATTAGTGCATATAGATTAAATTTGTTGCCAATAAGTGTCATGTATAACATTACTTGTCTCTTCTGCTAACTAACTATACAAGTATGTCCTTTGGCTCTGGTCATTACTATGAGCCTTGTTTGGAAGGATCTGTCAAAGATCTTTTAATCTAAAGATGGTACCAGATGTTAGGAAGGATGATTTTACAAGAAATTTATGAATTTGCTCACAGGACACATAATGTAAGGACCTGGAAACTCATAAACTATTACTTAGTATGTTCAGACTACAAAACACATTGGTTTTCCCTTCTCAATGAAATGTCAATGTTGTGGTAGTGAAATGAAACAACGACCTCTTATTTCCTCTTTCACTTCTCGACAGAAAAATGAGGAATCATGTAACAACGCCATGGTGTTCAACATTAGTACTTTACACTAATTTCGAGTATTGCTTCTCGAGAATTAATTGAATTCCATAAGTTCCTCTGATCTGAAAATTCAAGTTTTAAGCTTATAACAGCTTTATAGTTTTTCTAGTTACCACATCTCAATTCTCATATGTATCTTCAATTATTTTTCCTTTCTTCGCCCCTTTGGTATGAAAGTGGCAGTATTTTACGTTCATGGCTTTGGAAAATGTAACTCAGAACTACACAATCATTGGAAATTTGGAATATCAAAAAAAATAAAATCCATTCTATTGTCAAGTAACTCACAACTACTTTACAAGGCCATCAAACAATCAAATTTTAAGATTGTTTAAGATTTTCATTTTCCGGGGACAAAGTTTGTGGCATAAGACCAGGCGTTGTTGTTAACGGGGTCTGCAAGGTGGTCTGCAAGGTTCTCCAATGGACCCTTTCCGGTAACAATGGCTTGAACAAAGAATCCGAACATAGAGAACATAGCAAGTCTGCCGTTCTTGATCTCCTTTACCTTGAGCTCAGCAAATGCCTCTGGGTCTTCAGCAAGGCCTAATGGGTCGAAGCTGCCACCAGGGTAGAGTGGGTCGACAACCTCACCAAGAGGTCCACCAGCAATACGGTATCCCTCAACAGCTCCCATCAGCACAACTTGGCAAGCCCAGATGGCCAAGATGCTCTGTGCATGGACCAAGCTTGGGTTGCCCAAGTAGTCAAGTCCACCCTCGCTGAAAATTTGGGATCCGGCCTTGAACCACACAGCCTCACCAAACTTGACACCATTACGGGCCAAGAGCTCAGGGAAGACACATCCAAGAGCACCAAGCATAGCCCATCTGCAGTGGATCACCTCAAGTTCACGGTTCTTGGCAAAGGTCTCAGGGTCTGCTGAAAGGCCAGCGGTATCCCATCCATAGTCACCAGGGAATTCACCGGTCAAGTAGCTTGGGGACTCACCAGAGAATGGGCCCAAGTACTTAACACGGTCAGGGCCATACCATGGGCTGCTAGATGAGGCAGATTTGGCGACAGCCTTTCTCATAGTGATCCTTCCATTTCCAGTGATTTCTGAGGCAGAGGGTGAGAGTTTCACTGCCTGTCCAGCAAAAGAAGGGGAAGAAAGAGCCATTGTAGAAGCTGCCATGGTTTATGTCAAGAGAAAAGTAAGTGTTTGATGGTATGATATATTGTTGAAGTTGAGATGAAGTTACAAAGGGAATTAATTCACCATATATATAGGGAGTAAGTAAGAGGGAAAGAGTCCTAATTATCTAATGATATCTATATCTATGATCTCATTGGGTATCTAGATCCCATGTGTAGCAATTAATGCAATCTTGCCAATCTCCAATCCATCAATATGTTTATAAGGGGACCCATTTAATATTGTCCTCCTTTGTGTGGCTACAAGGATTGAACTCTACCCTGTGATTTGTTGAGCTTACAATACTAATATCTCTTATCATTATCCACTGGAATTTCTCCAGATTATATCTTTCAGCACTATAGCTCATTCAATCTAGAACTATAATGTAGCCTTTCACTAAACATGTTGCATGAACAAATCGGACACCCTCAGGAAACATATACAGCAGATTCACATATGCAGACAGAACTTCATAAGATTTACATTTGGTTAATAAAAAGAACAATATCAATTAGAATCCCAATACATTAAATCAAGAACCACTAACCAAATACTAAACACCATGCACCAAAATTTCTATCATTGAACTACTAATCAGAACATTTTTAATACATAAAAAAAATTCACACAGAGAGAAATCAGTCAAGAGAACAAGACACTTCGTAAAGGTATTTTAAGTAAAGGTTTATCACCATAACAAGTAAATGTATCTGTGAAGACATGCTACGCCTTGTAACATTTACATGACCACTTGAGGGCATAAGCAACCAAATGAGTAAGACATTTCAGAGAGGGTCAGCAACATCAACAGAAAAGTCACATTCAATTCAAAATAGTACTAAACACAGATATAGCTCGTGGCGAATAACTGAAATCTAAACAGAGTTTTGTGAGATGGGTCCAAGGTAATCACCCTCCAAGCTCACAACTGCTTGGAATTCCTTCTCCGCCTCCACATACCTTGCTCCAACCACGATGAAACGCACCACGGTGTCTTTCTCAATTCTTGACATCTTCTCATTCATAAAGATTGGATTTTCTCCGGGCACATACTTATAATCCGCCATCTTCTGATGAGAGAGGTACACCTTGTCTGTGGGGCCACATCTCAAAAAGACACCATGCTTCAAGATCTTGTCAACAACCCCTTCCAAGATCTCTCCACGGAATATCTTGAAGGTAACACAGCTGAATTCCACAGGGAAAAGCACATCACCAGTGTGTTCTCGAACTTTCCCTTCCCCAATCCTCTCCAATGTAGTGAGAGCCATAAAGTAACCAAGATTTTTTGAGGCCTTCTTGGCAGCAAAGTCATCCATGAGGCGAATAACAATTGCCTTCTGAAGCATTAAGCCCTCAACATCAAGGTTCTCCGCAGGGATTATCACATTCCACGACAACTGAGATTTCAAATACATTTTAAAGGACCTGTCACAAATCAAAACACAGTGGGCTTTATCAAGGGAAATATGAGGCCTTGCAAAGAAACCATGCAGTCACAGCAATTCTAGTATGGAAGTTCAAGAAAAAGTTTTGAATTTCATATGCCAACACCACAAGAAATGCAGTGCACATCTACTGAAATTTATAAATCAGGAGAAGATTTCTAATCCACACAAACACTGTTAAGGTGCAAAAGGTACTGGGTATGGAACTGCAAGAGGCAGAATGGTACAAGGATTTGGACGTGGTGTTCTTAACTAGCAGTATCAGTCATCTTCCCCTCATATAAGTTGCAGATATTGACTTGAAACCTCACCGGCAAACATAGGAGACTACACGAGTTCACTCCTCTGAGATAAGACTTTATCAGCTCATACGAGAATACAGCAATCAGGCTGTTGCAACATCGTCATTAATAAGATAATACAACCCCCCACCCCCACCCCACCCCACCCCACCCCAGAAGAAAAAAACTCTAATAAGAGTATTTACACCGATTTGAAACTCTTCTAACGCTGCTAACCCAACCATTGGAGGTAGAATGGTGAAATAGAGTTTCCCACCGACAAAGAAAGAATTTTTCAAATTATCAAATGCTTTTAGAAGCCAACTGCAGGTAAGTGTCTATGCCCAGCATGAGTGGGTGACAACAACAACAACATACCCTTTGTAATTCCACAAGCGGGGTTTAAGAAGGGTAGTGTGCACCTAGACCTTATCCAAGGTAGAGAGGCTGCTTCCGATAGACCTCGGCTCAAGTAAAAACATATCACCCAGCACAAATTGGTAACTTAAGAAAAGAGGGGGGTAAAATCTTTTAGGACCAGTCAAATTATACTTACAAATTACATTGTTAAGTAGATAAAACTTAAATTCGCAATGAATAATATACATATCCCCCTAGGTTTTGGGCAACATGTGAAAATCAACCTACCAAATTCCCCATATTTCAATCAGCTTCCGTTACGAGAGTTAATAATGCAAAATGCATAGGCATTTCACGGAGGCAATGACAGTTATATAAGAGTAAACTTAGATAAAAAAATGGAAGCACCGAATGACCTAAAACAATACGATTAGGAAAACTTTCAATGACTAGGGTAAAATCTGCAGGGTTTCTGAAACAATGTGACTAAAAGCTAAATTGGGACTTCACTTTTGCTTTTAAGCTTCTAAAGAGTGCGGAACAGTGATGGAGGAAACTAAAATTTATGTTACCGTAGACACAGCATTGCATGATCGGAAAGTAACAAATAAAGGAAACAATTTGAAAAAAATCTGAACATAGAAAAGAAAAAAAAAAAAGCATAAGAAAAAGAACCGACGATGGCGGAGGCACTGTAGTGGGACTAACCTTTGGTGGACAGCCCGGCGACGGCGACGGCGACGGAGAAGGTGAGGTACGGGAAGTTTAGGAAATTGGGTTCAGCTCACTTGTGTGACTTGGTGATACGTTTTTAGTCCACAAAGTTGTGTTTTTTTTCAGTTTAACCCCCTTTTTTTCATTGATAGTCTTAATTAGTAGCAACGAGTATAGTTGTGAATATGGCTGTTTATACAGCTTACAGGTTAACTAGTTATTTCTTTCGAAAACAGTGTTTCTACCCACACAAAGTAAGCGTATGTTGTTTAATAAATGTTCTCGAACCAATTGTCGACTCAAATGGAAAACTAAACAGGTGCCATCAGAGAGTTGTTAATATCAAAAGATCATATCATCTTTCAAATCTCTTGCATAATTCAAAACTGATGGCATTGTTGTTTAACCAAGCTATGAAGGTCCAAGCTAATTTAAGGAGTGAAAAGTTAAAATGTTCATTGCTATGAAACTACAAGCTAAAGATTATTAGTACATAAAAGAATTGACAATTGTTCCTCTCTCGCTGCGCCAAGCAAGTCGCCCACACGGAAATGAAAGAAACAGCCACTGTGTATCACATTAATCCCCTATATTACTCCAGAAGTTTGCTCTAGCTAAACTGAGCTGAATTAAGGCTTGAATGCAGAAAAGGCGACGACAGAGTTGTGACCACCAAAACCAAAGGAATTGGAAATTGCTGCATATGTAAGAAATTGATGTTATGTTGGAAGTTTTTCAATTATTCATGAGAATGTTTATTTGTGAAAATATAATATGGTGCTATAATTTGAAGTCTATCTTACCAACATTCACTTCATGCTGCTGTTTTTTGTTTGGAACAGTATCAAACTCCACTGAAGGCTCAGGATTCTGCAATATTCATTACAATTAGAGATTTGCAAATGAAGAATGAGCATAGCAATTGACATTTGATATGCAAGTTTGAAAATATAGAACAACTCACGAATTGGTTAATTGAAGGATGCACCCAGCCGGTTGTAATAGCTTTAATTGTTGCGATAGCTTCCAGACCACCAGCAGCACCGAGGCAATGCCCTATCATAGACTGGAACAATATGGGGAAAAAACTTAAACATGAACATACTGCCAAATACACTGATAAATTCGAATAAATGAAGAGATGCATTACAATGTAGACAGAATTACCTTGGTTGCATTCATTTTGATTCCTGAGGTGGTCTTGAAAACCTTCTTGACAGCATTTATTTCGGCTAGATCACCAACAATGGTGGAAGTTGCATGAGCATTAATGTAGTTAACCTAAAAAGAAAAATGGAAGATCAATCCAGTAATCAAACCCAACTTTAACTTTTAGCAAAATCTACCCAAAACATTCTGTACCTGTTACCAAAGACTATAACACATTATCAAAAGCTGAATGTTTCAAGTATCCACTTAAACTAGGTTCTAAAGTTCTGGATGATCAAAATAAAGAGACAATTTCACTTTCAGCCGTTTCGTCATCAACAACAGCAACAACAAAAAAGAAGGTCAATCCAAACTAGTGGCTTCCGGCCATATGAATTCTCAATATGCCGTTCTGCTTGAACATCTTAAATAGGATTACTGAAAGGACAATTCTAGGGTACTATCGAAATGTGAATGTGTGACTATTAATTCATCAACAGATATCATGCTGATTCTAGACAATTGCTGTATGTTAAGGCATTCTCTTGTGCTTTGAAGCAAAGTCAGTGTCATGGCTCAAGATCAACAAATAAAATGTGGGCTCAGTAGTGAGAGAAGTTGAGAACAAGGATGGTTTGGCCCACAATGTTACCATGTAGCATCAGTGATTGCCTTCCGTGCCACTTGTAAATATAGTGCATACTGAAACCAGGCAGTTCAAAGATCCCAAAAGAGATTAGTGGGTTGGATATATATCTGGAGGCAAACTTTCACCTTGTTGCGTGAAAAGAAGTAACACAGCGAGGTGAGAAGGTTGGTATTGTTAAAATCAGATCTGAGAAGAAGACACTAAAGCTCCAGAGAGGGGGAGTGGTATCTAGGATGAATTCTACAAGCATTTTAGGTGCATTGTGGTTAATGGTGAAAGAATCCAGATTTTTCTGATCGCCAGCAGTTTGAACATGCGCCTTTGATGATTAAAATTGAATAGTAACCTTTCCTTTACTCTCAATAAAGGATGTCTTTATCTAGTAAAGAGAGAGGGGAGTAATCTTTACTTGGAATCTGAAATTTAGAATAAACCTCATATGGGAGGTAGCATTTTTTCTCAAAGAGACAACGGGACATGGATGAGAGAGTCTATGCACATAAAATTGACATGGAAAAGACTATGATGTCACAAGTAGTTGTTTTTTAACTATTAAAGAATGAAGATTCACTCGTTGCACAATATCTTCCATTCAGCCTAAAACAAAACACACACAAAAATGTCCTACAACAAGGCCCATGTAACATGAAAAGAAATCTCTTTCATGTCAATAGTTTACTATCTTCACTGTAACCTTTTCCCAACAACAGAAGAATTCTAAGAAGCAAAAGTATGAGATATGACGGATCTTGGGTTTGGTAGCCCCAAGATAACATTTTGATAAGTTTTCAAATTTTTAACAGAAAACATCTGGAGCGATTTGCTCTTTCCAGCATGTCTTTTACCCTCTCTTTGACTATTGAGTAGACAATGAGAGTATAACCTCAACTGCTTGTAGAGGGAAGTAAATACCTCTTCTGGTGACACTCCAGCATCTTCAAGGCTGCTAAGAATACATGAAGAAACACCAAGACCATCAGCTCGGGGATCAGTCATGTGATAAGCATCACAATTAACTGCACCACCCAAATACTCTGCAATTATTGGTGCTCCTCGTTTCATTGCATGCTCCAAACTTTCCATCACCTGCCAAGAATGTCATTCAATTTTCATAATAACTTTCCAACCGGTGAGTAGATTGTATTAAAGTGACAGAAATCTCTAGTGCTTAATCTAATTATGCAGTCTACCGTGCAATGAAAGAAAGACCAGCAATTCATGGATAGCAGTTTATTGCATATTTAGTTGCTTCGGGATTGGAATCAACTTATGAAAAAGCAAACTACATTGGACTACACATAACTTTTGCTCAAACTAGCTTAGATGCACTTCCTATGACCAAAATATGAGAATCACTAGGAAGCTTACCAAGATTCCAGCCCCCTCTCCCATAACAAATCCATCTCTATCTTTGTCCCATGGTCTGGAAGCAGTTTGTGGATCATCATTCCTTTGAGACAAAGCTCTGCATGCCACAAAACCTCCTAAACCAATAGGTATCATGGCAGCTTCAGTTCCACCAGCAAGCATCAAATCAGCTTCACCTCTGCGAATATGATTTGCGGCAGCATAAAAACAGTAATTGGAGGTAGCACAAGCAGTTGAGATTGAGTAGTTTGGTCCCATAAAACCTAGATCAATACCAAGCAAAGCAGAACCCATGTTTGTTATGGCATATGGTATAAAAAATGGAGTAATTTTCCTATGACCCTTTTCAATTAAATTCTGGACGCCATCTGAGAAAACCGTAAGACCACCCATTCCTGTTCCTACAAGAACACCTGCTCGCTCCTTATCAATCTGCAGGAAGAACATAAATAAACAACCTGGAGTCATGTACTGCAGAAAAGAAACAAATCTAGAAAAACAATGAAGTCTGAACAAATAGCTATGCTAAATATTCACGTCAACACTTTTCAAATGCACTAATGACAAATTTGTATTGTGGGGAACAGTATTTTTTATTGTTTCTGGTATTCCAAAATGCACTGGCAAGACTCAGACTTTTACACAATTATGGTCTCTAAGACATCATGAAAGCCCAATTCCAGCATTTTGGTGAAACTAGATATGAAATACAAGCAATAAATGGCATAAAACCAGCTAAAATACCAAAACAAACACAATCAGCTAGCAATTTTCTCCAAATTCTCCACATCTCCAAATAAAATGATCGAAATGAACAAAACATCCAAGCCGAAAGCACATCATGCAAGCCCCATTCCAGCAAATTCATCATACCAAAAAAGAAAAACAGAAAATCTTCACAGATATAACCAAATCGAAATAGCAAAAGAACGAAAAGAAAAGCCGAACCTTTTCTAATCTATCACCCCCAAGATCTGCATTTTCCAAAGCTTTCTTGCCAGCAACAATGGCATACCTTAAACAATCATCAAGCCTCCTATCATTCTTCCCATCAATATACCCTTCAGATGTAAACCCACGAATTTGTCCCCCAAATCTTGTAGGAAACTTAGAAGCATCAAAACGATCAATAAGCGAAATCCCACTTTCACCAGCCAAAAGTCTTTCATAGTAAGTATCGACATCATTCCCGAACACAGAAACAAGACCCGTCCCAGTTATAACAACCCTTTTCTTTGGGTCTTTCTCTCTTTTGGGAGCAGAAACAGTGGATGCAGAAGCTGATATAATAAAAGGCACTCTTTTAGCACCCAATGACCTTACATTGGTGAATTGGGGCATGTTTTTTCGAAGAGGATCGAGTGGAGATGGACGAAATGATAGAGATTGCATTGCTTCCATTGTTAACTGAAATGGGTTTTGAGATTTGAGGTGGCGGAGCAAGAAGAAGAAGAAGAAGCAGAAGCAGAAGTAGAAGCAAAAAGCTTTTCGATGTGAACGATGTGAGTGTATTACTATTTTTAGAGAGAGAGAAAGGGGGAGTGTGTTTTGTGCTTCTACAGCAAGAGAGAGAGAGAGACCAAGTCACAACCAAAATGTGTATAACTAATTTAAATAGAGGATGTTTTTGTGTTACCCACCCCTTCATTCCTGATTTGATTAAAAAACGATTCAAATTAAAATTAATAAAACAAATGAATTAAACTAACAAATTCAAACATCTTGTTTTTTCCCTTAATTTTTTTTATTTTGATATGTTATTGTGCTATTAGTTCTGGATAGAAGCATGTCTAATTTGTGTCCGAGTAGATTTGGCTTTTTTGGAACTTTTAGACTTTGTTTGGATGGGTTGTTATGTATTGTTTCATAATGTATTGTATTATATCGTACTCTATTATTTTAATGAATACAATGTTTGAATAGATTGTATCGTTTTCCGTCGTTATATTATGTTAGACATCTGTAATTTAAATGATAAACCTACAAGAAAAAAAGTAGGATATGAAGTACATCTACTATGAAAAGGTAGGGTAAAAGATAATTTACATATTTAAATAATAAGTAAAGACAAAATGAGAAGTAGATATAAAGGTAACGACGTGATCACACCAAATTGATCGTTACATAAAATGAGTATTTGCATCATTACCTAACCATTGATTTAAATGATACGATACAATAGAATTTAAATAACAATCAAGACAAACATTTTATTTAAACTAACAACGCAATACAATACAACGGGCAACAATCATTCAAACAAGGTGCTACAAGTTTTATTTATAGGTTCATTTTGAACTCTAAATCATTTGTAACTTTTTTGAGTAGATTGAAATTATCATGAAATTTAGTAATCTTAATTATATTTTTTCTCCCGTAAGAAAGACAGTTTCATGAATCATTAGTTTTGTAGTATTTAGCTTTGTACAAAATTATTATATTCTCAGTGCATTCACAAATCACAAGGAACCCTTCCATTCTAATTATGAGTCTGTTTTAATGAAATGATGTTACATTTGCCTAGTAAAATGTTGTTACTTTTATTGTTTGTTTAATGTCAAAAAGTAATAATAGAAAAAATGAATAAAAAACTTTATATTTATATATGATTAAAAATTAAGTAGTCGAAGCAAAATCAACGACAATCAAATTAGTAAAATGTATTATATTTGTCTTTTTGATTTTAATAATTTTAAAATCAACTACTTCTTTTTTGTATTAAATTTTAATTAAGAATCAACCCTGATCAAATAGCAAACATCCTACTCACAAAAAATAAGGAGTTATTATACCTTACTAATTAGGAAATTTATTATTAGAAGAAAGAAATTAAATTCAAGTCGTATGACCTATTCTGTAATGCAATTCACTATAATGTATAAATTAGTAGTAATTTTAGATTGTGTTAAATTTATGTAAATCACATTTACCTCTTGGTACGAATATACAGTATTGTGACTTGTTAATATCAAATATAATGTGCATACAAAGACATTTGTGGGCATGTAGATATGCTAATTAATTAGCTATACTTGGTCAAAATACATGTTTTAAATACCTCTTATATCGTAATCATAATTATTTATTTGTACGAACATGAATTACACATCAGAGAAAATTATAATATGTTATATTATTGTTACTTTTATTAACTTGGAAATAAAATAAATCCTTGAAATATCAACTTTCTAACTTGCGAAAACATAAATATTCACATGTCAAGTCATCAATATAGAGCCATGAATCCATGATACATCGTTTTCATCTTTTTTAACCTAAAATCAAAATAAATCATTAGAAATTATTCATCAAAATTGACTATAATTATGTGTGATGGCATAATGGTTACCTTTCATCTCTTTATTTTTATTTTTATTTTTATTTTTCTTCTACTTATTTTTTTTTACTACATTTAGATGCATATAGTCAAATGTCTAAGATTTTAATAGACTGATTGAAGATGTTGGTGCACCCAATTTAGGTGTTCCTCATTGAAATGTCATAACTACATAATAAAGTCTGAAATGGATAGCAAACCTAACTTTCTCCCCATACATATATATATACTAGATAATGTTGCCCGTGCTATGCACGGGCCCAATAACATAAATGGTATATTTTGGGGCTAATAACCAAGTTTTTGAAGCGAGTATTTGCGTGAATAAAGGAATAAGTTTTTTTATCACAAACATCTACTTTCTTTGACGCTATTTAAGGCATAATAAGACTACCCACATACAACATTTTTGAAATATTTTATGTTGTCAATTATCATGATTTATAGTATTTTACGATAGATTCACTTCAAGAATCAGTGGAATTTTTTGTGTTGTCAATTATCATTATTTATAGTATTTTTACGCAATTTTTAAATATAAAAAATAAGACAAATAAATTAAAATGGACCCAATATATGTTATTTTTGTTGTCTCAATTTATGTGACACAAATGAAATTTGGAGAGTCATCCAAATTTTCATATATTTTTTTTAAATGTTTGAAGTTATTAATTATTGTGATTTATAATATTTTGATGTAACTTTCAAATAACCAACATTACTGGTCACTTTGTCATAATTTATGTGATATGGATAAAATTACAAAATTAACCCTTTTAAAATGTCTTTCAGATATTTAAGTTGTTAATTATTATTATTTATAATACTTTTTTGGTAACTTTAAAATGATATGTGTTATTTTTTCTGTCCCAATATATGTGAGCCTGATAAAATTCTGAGAGTCAACGTATTTTATTATATAGCTTTTAAATATTTTAAAGCTTTTTAAGTCATTTGTAAATGATATATGTTGCTTCCTTGATTGAGACTTTTCCATTTGTGACACATATATATAGATATTTGGTGCCCGTG
>NW_006239481.1:123020-123525 GCF_000226075.1 Solanum tuberosum
AGTTTCATTTTTATAAAGTAGAAGCTGCAAATAAAGTATATATTCACTTATTATAGTTGATACAAACTTATTTTCATTACTATTAAATTAAATTAATTAATTAATTAACACAATGTGTTGACATAACAAAAAATGATCAAAAAGAAAAGAAAAATATCTTTTTTTTTGGATTAAATACTTGAATGTCGCCCATGTCAAGGTACAGACGTATTCAATCCAACTCTTGTTATTACTTTATTTTTATCAGATTATGTTATAAATTTAATCAAAAAATTACTTAAATTTAACTTGAAGTTATTTAATATTTAACTAATTTTACGTAAGAAATAATCATATCTCAATTCCTCATTCTAATCAACTTCCGAAAATGGAAGAAATGAAAAAAAGAGTTTACTTTCAGTTCTTTGACATATATAATTAACTTACAAATTTCAATTATAACAATTTTTTTTTTTTTATTTTCTACATATTTAGTTTTTTTTTTTTTTTTTTTTTTTTAAAAAAA
>NW_006239481.1:124743-124953 GCF_000226075.1 Solanum tuberosum
CAGTGTCCAGTTTTTAGTTGCATTCTCATTTTCAACTTGCAAAAAATCATGCCCAGAATTTCAGATGTATCCATTAGCTTTTGTCCTGAATCCATTAATTTTTGCCCTGAATCAACTCGTGGCGCATCAACCCCAACTTTTGGTGTTCCCTCTGCGTTTTTAGTTGCATTAGACATCAAATTCAGCCCAACTTCTTTTGATTGCACCTCA
>NW_006239481.1:125214-126031 GCF_000226075.1 Solanum tuberosum
ATGTAGTAGCTTTTAAAGCACCTTCAATGGTATCATCAATTTGTTTGTTATTTTGATTTGTTTTCGAAATCAAACGACAACTATCTTCATCATGACCTTGGTGCTTACAATAATTGCAATACAAAGGTAGATTATCATATACAATCTCCTGAAAAACCTCGATCAACTTACCAGATTTTCCATTCACAAACTGCAACTTTATACGATTTGGAAGCTTTTCCATTAGATCAAGTATAACCTTGACCCTAGCCGTGCTAGGTCTTGACTTGATTTGAGTAGCTTTATCTATAGCTATTGGTTTCCCAACTGCTGATGCTATAGCAACAAAGACTTCTTTGCAAACAAATCTGGAGATAAGTTCGGTAAAGAAATTCAAACCACAGCTAACGTTGTTTCCTCCTTAGGGTTATATCCAATGGACCATGGAAAAACCCTACATTGGTGCTCCTCTCCATTGTAGAGAAGATAATTAACTGAGCGAGATAAAGCTAGTATATAATCTTCATACTGATCAAATCTCAACAAAATTTGTCTTGGAGCAAGTAAGCCAATTAAACAATTGCCCTTGGTACCAAGATGTTTCGGTAAAATTGACCTTAATACATTCAAATCTGGCGCACCATGGGATAATTTAAACACCACTGCTTGATGTAATCCCTCTTCGATCATAAAGTCTTGCCTTTCCTCCATTGAAAACGTGATAGTAGGTTCTCCATGAATTATTTCGATTGATTTTACAATTGTTTTGAGTTAATTAGGGCAGATTGTTTAGGATTTATAGTATTGGAATTGAAAAGGGTGGCGTATGTGGTGGTTT
>NW_006239481.1:126073-128079 GCF_000226075.1 Solanum tuberosum
ACCTCGAAAGGAGGCCGTCCAGTGGCCGTAGCAGCCATGACTGCTGCCTGCCGACCTAGGGTTTGAGATTCTGATACCGCTGGTTGCAGAGCCGTTTTAAATGTAGTAATTATTGAGTTCTCAATTATAACAATATAAATTATATCAAAATTTAAATTTTAACATCTAAATCTGCCAAGTTTTTTACTTACAACTGAGACATCTATTCCTTACTATCAAATGGTACAAAAATAAAATAAAAAATTACAATAATTTTTCCCTAAAAAACAAAAGTTATAATGATACATACAAAATTAATATACTATATTTATTTACTTCTACGTATGGCTTTATTTGGTGCATAAGGTGTAACATTATTTTTCTTCAGAATAATAATTAAGATTATTTGTATCTTATCAAATCAAAATAGAAAAGAAAATTATTCCTTATGTTATAAAGAATATCAATGCAACTGAAACGCAAATTAAATCAATTCCATACGTGATGAAGCAGACAAACTTTATCAATTACAAATGAAAAAACAAACAACTCAAAAAAAATATTTATTGAAAGCCTGATAATCAATGGAAGAAGAAGAAATTATTATGAAAAATTACAAGAATCAATAAAACAAACAATTTTTCTTTATTACAAATGAAAGAATACCTGATACAACCCAATAGGAAAAAAAAATCAGCAGCTTAAAATTAAAATTTACTAAAAAGTGAAATCATTTTAGAAGCTACAGGTATATGTAGTGATATATTGGATTGGGAGGCCAAAAGTTTGGAAGTTAGAAGAGCAAAAGCCTGAGAGTTGAAGAAAAATAATGAAGAGCTAATATTTATTGTGTTCTTTCAAAGAAAATGCCTTAAAGGTGTTTTTACTTTTAATTAAAAAAATTTAATGCAAATAAACGAAAGTAGCTAGAGAAAATGTGAGATGTTCTATAATATATATTAGAAGAATAGATTAAGAAAAAATGTCAAAAATTTAAGAAAAAAGAGAAATGTCATTTAATTGTCATTATTGATTTGATTTTAGAAGTTAGTAAAATATATTTTTATAATGAAAAAAATTAGTGTAGGGGTATTTTTGTAATTCAACTTTTGACTTAGACTCTTCCCACTTTGAATAATATATGATATATGATATGATGATATATAGTGAATATTATAAGGCCAGAGACGTGTTTATGACTTTCACAAAAGATGATATAAATAATGTGTACTACTCTCTCTATTTTCATGAATTTTGAGAGTTAAATAAAAATATTTTAAAATATTAATAATTGTGACTTATAGTAATGTTTACATAGTTTTTAAATAAAAAAATGTTAAATATCATTTAAAAATAAAAAACTCATAGCTAATATATTAAAAAGACTTTAATTGAGAAGTCACTAAATTATTAGAGTAATTTTTAAATCTTCTTTCTATCAATTGGACCATTTTCTCCTCTTTTCATTCTCACTAATCAAGCCAAAGTAGTTAAATTTTTTTTAGAATACACATTTCAACTCATCTCTATTTTGTCAGTTGAACACTCTAACTTACAAAATAATCATCTTACGTGTCATGTTAGCATTCGGTATCCACGAGACACAATACGAATGAGTTGAGGCATTGATGTCAATAGTATTTATATATCTTGATTATATATAGAGAAAAGTTTCAAAAACACACCTAAACTATATTATTTTTTTGAGTTTCATACCTAAACTATTGAAAATGTGAGTTTCATACCTAAACTATCACTTTTTAGTTTGAGAAACACACCTCTCTCTTTTAAATCACTCTCATCATGGTGTGTGTAATATACTCTCTCTTTTATTTTAAAAAATTGTCACATCACACTCCATATGGACAAAACATTCAACCTTGACAAAAATTAAATAAATTATTAGTATTAGTTAGAATTAAAATGGGAAAATGCATAAGTACCCCCAACCTATGCCCAAAATCCTTGAGACACACCTAACCTTTACTAAGGTCCTATTATCCCCCCCCCCCCCAACCTTTTTTTTT
>NW_006239481.1:128270-128637 GCF_000226075.1 Solanum tuberosum
GGGCTATAATAAAGATTGGGGGGGTTCTTGGGGTTTTGGGGCATAGGCTGGAGGGGTACTTATGCATTTTCCCAATTAAAATTAAAAAATTATTTTCCAAAAAAATAATATTTTCTTTTATAAAATAAATTGTAAACTATTTTTCTTATCCCACTCCATCACTTCCTCTCACCTCCTCCCTGCCCCCCACCCCCACCCCCCGACCATTTTTTAAAGTTTTTTTTTTGTTTAAATTTCTTTTATAAAAGAATTTAATTTTTTACTTCATCTCCCCCTCCTCCCCTCAAATACTAATTTAGATATTATTTTATTTAAAAATAAAAATTCTACCCACCCCACATAACCCTCCGCTTTCAATTTTTTTTCC
>NW_006239481.1:128892-136762 GCF_000226075.1 Solanum tuberosum
GGAGGAGGTGGTGGAGTGGGGTAAGAAAAATAATTTAAATTTTATTTTTTAAATTTTATTTTTTCTTTATGGATAGTAATATTTTAATCTTTAATTTTTAATTAATATTAAAATTTTATTATTTAATTTTTGTCAAGGTAGAATATTTTGTCCATGTGAAATGTCATGTATCAAAGTTTTTTCAAATAAAAGAGAGAGTGTATTACACACACCACTGAGGTGTGTTTCTCAAACTAAAAAATGACAGTTTAGGTATGAAACTCACACTCTCAATAGTTTAGGTATGAAACTCAAAAAAAGAGGATAGTTTAGGTGTGTTTTTGACCCTTTTCTCTTATATATACAAATACTTTTAGAATATTTTTTTAAATTACTTAGCGAACATTAAAAATAAGTTAGTAAACAACCAGTTATTTTATTAGAAAATATTTTCACATCATACCGGATCATCCAGTTGGAATCAAACAGCAAATTATGAAAGTGTCAAAACAAGTGGAGTATAAATAAGGGAAAATGCGTAAGTACCCCCAGCCTATGTCCAAAATCCCTGAGACACACCTAACCTTTACTAAGGTCCTATTACCCCCCGAACTTATTTTATATATAATTTTCTACCCCTTTTCGACCTACGTGGTATTATCCTTGAAACAATTGTCAACACGCGCTGGGCCCACAAGATAGTGCCACGTAGGCCGAAAAGGGGTAGAAAATTATATATAAAATAAGTTCGGGGGTAATAGAACCTTAGTAAAGGTTAGGTGTGTCTCTGAGATTTTGGGCATAGACTGGGGGTACTTATGCATTTTCCCTATAAATAATACTAATAGCAACAAAAAAAAAATATTAGATCAGATCTCAAAACAAGTGTAGTATAAATATTATATTTTTCACAATTGATTATAAAAACTTTAAAAATTGACAATTCATTTTCACAATTGATCAAACGAAGCTCAATACAAGTGGAGTATAAAATGAATATTATAAGGCCATAGACGTGTATGACTTTCACAAAAGATGATATAATGTGTACTGTACTACTCCCTCAGTTTTCGCGGCCGTGTCTGGATTTCGAGAGTTGAATAAAAATATATGAGAATTTTAATATATTAATAATTGTGACTTATAGTAATGTTTATGTAGCTTTTAAATTAAAAAAAAGTCAAATATCATGTTTAAAAATAAAAACTCATAGCTAATATATAAGGGAATATTAAAACGGAGAAGTCAATGAATTATTAGAGTAATTTTTAAATCTTCTTTCTATTAATCATTGGACCATTTTCTCAACCTTAAGGTATGATTATTGAAGAATATTTGGGTTTTGATACTTTCTTCTTTACAAATTAATATTTGCTAGACATTTGTGGTGTTAATTAGTAGAGTAATTGTTCAGATTTTGAGAATTGCATACATGGAAAATGAAGGAGAAACAGAGAAATTAGCAAGCAACTCATTGGTATGTTGGTTCTTGTACCTCGATTAATATATTATTTTGTTATGTTACTGCTATCTGTTATTGTTTGTTGTTTCTTGTATTTCTTTTACTTTTTTTTTTGGGTTGGATTGTTTTTCTTGAGCGAGGATGTATTGGAAACAGGAGTAAGGTTTGTGTACGCTCTAACCTCAGATTCCACTAACTACACTGGGTGTTGTTGTATTGACTATTCGTTTTGTTTATCTTGCTATTCTGCATTTCCGCCCTTGTTTGATTACATACAGATTAACATGATATTTTATTATAGAAGTGCTCTTTGAGTTCTCATAGATCTGTTGTGGCACTTTCTGAATGAGTATGAAATTTGTGTGTTGATGATAGCCTAGGACATTGTAGACTTTTTGTTGTTGTTGTTGATAAGGTAAGATAAGAATTGCCGAGTAAGTTAGACATCAAAAAACTCTCATGTAAAGGCATTTGATTCAACAATTGTTCATTAGTCAATACGATTAACCAATTAATTAAAGAACTTCATCTCTACCTCACACAAGTAGGACTAAGGTCTGTGTACACATCACCTAGCCTCCCTAGACCTCACTTGTGGGATTACACTGGGTATGTTGTTGTTATGTTTTATAGGATGAGATTCTGTTGTGTTAAAAAAAGAAAAGCAGTAGTTGGTCGGGTCATGGAACTGGTCAGTAAAGTGGTTTTAATGGATGCATTTTAAAAAAAATGTCACATCAGCTAAAACCATTTGAATGTGTATAGGTAAAATGACAAAAGTAGAGTGATTTTTCTGTTACAAAAGAAAGAAAGTTGACTTTTTCGAATAATTTCTGAGAAATCCAACTCTCTTGCTTTTTGATATAAACTATAAGAACAGGAAAAACAACATTTAGTTGATGCAGTAGGCTACATTTACGTTAGAGTAAATTTGGTTTTGATACACATTTGGTCTTTTAGCAGGTATCATCTGCTCTACTTCACGAGGACATTGTCAATCTTCAGGATTTCGTAGAGAGGTTAAAGAATGAAGAAGATCAAATTGTTGATCAAACTGAAAAGCTGACATTTTTGTTGGCATGTTTACAGCTATGTTATTACATGTCGGATGGTCCTAATGCTGAAATGTCTTGCATATCATATGAGGTTCATGATCTGGTTCACTCACTTTTTCATCAGAGTAGTGGAGATGACATGATGGTTAAATTAACGGATCATATCGTTCCTCGCCTTCTTGAAAATATCACAAGTTCTAAAATCTCACATCATCATCATTCTGCCGCCATGACTGAGAATCAGTTGGTTGAACTTTTGGACGTGCTCCTCCTGAATCTCCATTATCTACCAAAGGTTCGTGCTGAGTTGATTTCCCCATCAATGACTCAATGTGAGCTTCTTCAAAATGTATTTGGCAATTTAAGAGATTTCCATAGGTTGAAAGTAAATGGTTGTGTTGAGTATGAGACAATCGAATATGTCTTACCGCAGTTTCAACTTATGGCGGAGAGAGTAGGACACTTCTGTTTTGTCCTTTTGTCTTATCAACTTGATAAAACAAATGAAAAAGTCTCTCAAGTCAATTCCATGCTAGTCCATCTACTTTTGAAGATAATTCCGGTTTCACTGGAGGTTATGCACATATGTTGTACAAATTTGAAAGCTTCAAAGTCGGAAGAAGTTGGATGCTTCATTAAGCAGCTCCTAGAAGCCGCTCCAGACTTTCTTATAGAATATCTGATTCATCTACAAGAGCACGTGATTAATGCTATTACTCCTAGAACCTCAGCTCGAAACATTCATGTCATGATAGAGTTCCTATTTATTGTTCTTTATGATGTGCCCAAACACATTATTCATCATGACAAATTATTTGTTCTCTTGGCACGTGTTGGGGCACTTATCAAGGAGGTATCCATTCTTGTTCGCAACTTAGAGGAGAAATCAACGAGTGAAGACAATATGAATCCAACAAGCTGTGCAGGTCTAAACTTGCTGGAAAATATTGAACTCCTGAAGGTGGATCTCAAGAATGATTTCTTAAAAGCCCGTGCAGACTCGTCTCTGCTCCATTTCCCCATGAGTGATGGACCGCTCTTCATGACTCTTCTACTCACAAACTTAAATGACTTGGTCAATTCCAATGCTTATTCAGTTTCTTTGATAAAAGAAGAAATCGGGGAGATGAAGGAAGACCTGGAAATCATAAGATCGTTCTTTGGGTATGTTGAGCAAGAGCTGCATAGAGATCTTTGGTACCCGTTTTCTAGATGTGGCATATGAGGCACAACAATGGCATTAACTCAATTCTTGCCCGAGATCATGGTCTATTGCAGCTTATCTTCATACTTCCTGATACCGTAGAAAAGATCAAGCTTGTCAAAAAAGAGGTACACGAGAAGATCCCCAAGAGCAGCGGTATTATTGTTGCAAACGCTCCCAACAAGTCGGTTGAAAGAAACTCATCGAGTACAGTTGGTCAAATAATTGTAGGTTTTGAGGAGGAGACAGAGTGGATAATTAGGAAGCTCACCAGCGGACCAGCTGAGATAGATGTCATTTCCATAGTCGGCATGCCAGGGCTTGGAAAAACTACTTTGGCTTACAGAGTGTATAATGATAAGTCCATTGTTGATCATTTCGACGTTCGTGCTTGGTGCACAGTCGACCAGGAACGTAATGAGAAAAAGTTGTTGCAAAAAATCTTCAATCAAGTTATTGGTTTGAAAGAAAGAGTCGGTGAGAATGACATAGATGATGACGTTGCTGATAAGCTGCGGAAAAAACTATTAGCAAAACGGTACCTTATTGTCTTGGATGACATGTGGGATACTGCAACATTGGATGAGCTAATGAGACCTTTTCCTGAATTTCAGAAAGGAAGCAGAGTGATTTTAACAAGTCGGAAAGAGGAAGTTGCTTTGCACAGAAAATGCCACAGTGATCCTCTTTATCTTCAATTGCTAAGACCTAAACAAAGTTGGGAGTTATTAGAGAAAAGTGTATTTGGAGAAGAACGTTGCCCTGATGAACTAAAGGATGTTGGAGAAAAGATAGCTCGAAAGTGTAATGGGCTTCCTTTAGTACTTGATCTAATCGGTGGAGTCATTTCAAAGAAGGAAAAGAAAGAGGCTTTGTGGCTTGAAGTTCTCAATAATTTGAGTTCCTTTATTTTTAAGGATGAAGAGGAAGTGGTGAAGATTATACAATTAAGTTATGACCAGTTGTCAGATCATGTAAAGCCGTGTTTGGTTTACCTTGCAAGTTATCCAAAGGACGAAGATATAAGGATCTCTGAGTTGAAAGATTTTTGGATTGGTGAAGGACTTGTGGAGCAGATTGAGATGAAAAGTGCAGAAGAAGTAGTGAATGAGTTAATTTCCAGTAGCTTGGTAATACCTTTCGATAATTCTATTTGCAAAATTCATGATCTTGTGCATGACTTTTGTTCTATAAAATCTAGAAAGGAAAAGTTTTTTGACTTCATAGGAGGTCCAAACGCTTCGTCTTCTTCTGGTATGATGGCACGAGGAATTACCATTTGTTATGATCAACGTCTCTTTCATTTGGATGAAAATTTTGTGGTGTTTAATCCAGAAAAGAAGAATCCTTATGTTAAACACCTCCTCTCTCTGAAGGTCTATGATGGGTTTAAGGGTTGTCTTTCCTACAAGAGTCACCTAAAACACTTGAGGCTTCTCAAAAGTTTGGATTTGAAGGACATAACATTGACAGATTCTTTGCTGAATGAAATCGGTATGCTCGTTCATTTGAAGTACTTACTCATTCAGACGAAGGCTAACGCTCTCCCTCCGTCATTTTCAAACCTCTGCAATCTAGAAACTCTATCGGTGTATAACATAGAGGAATCATGCATGGTACTATCGCCTTGGTTTTGGAGTCTAGCAAAGCTACGAGATGTGCGGATGAAGTACGGTGCTCTTTTTGATCAAACTGTGTTAGACGAGGACTCAAGGTTAGAAAATTTGAGAACATTATCTCTGCTCTACCTTCCCGGTTTAGAAGACACAGAGGATATTATTTTCAAAAGGTTTCCTAAGCTTCAAAACCTTGAAGTCTGTATCGCACAACCAGAAGATTGTACAGCAGAGAAGATTTGTTTTCCAAGATTGGATGTCCTTAACGAACTTGAACAACTTCATGTATCTGCTTTTTGTGATTCATTCAGAGAAAATACATACTGCTTCCCTTTGAGCTTGAAGACACTGAAGTTGAAAGGGATCGCTCTGACATCCGATACACTATCAAGAATTGCTAGACTACCCAACCTTCAAGAACTAATTCTAAATTTCACAATCATCGAGGAAAGGAAAGAATGGAACATGGAAGATGTCACCTTCCAGAATCTCAAATCTCTAAAATTGGATTGTGTGTTATTTTCTGAATGGCAGGTTGATGCAGAGAATTCCTTTCCCGTGCTCGAGAACCTACATATAACTACATTGGATGAGCTTATGGAGATCCCAGACAGTTTTGGAGATATTGCGTCATTAGAACTTATCAAAGTATGGGACTGCCCTCAGCTTAAAGAGTCGATCTTCAATATTAAGGAATATGTTAAAGAAATGACCGGAGAAGACAAGCTTGAGGTATACTTCTATAATTGAGGTATGCTTCTATGAATTCATTAACTTCATTCCTACATTAGAAATGCTATGTTTTTTTCCAATATTACTTTTAACTTTACAATATATGTTCTTTGCAGAGAGATCATATCAACCTGTAAAGGCTTCAAATGATGTATGCCTTCTTCCAACGCGGTTTCTCTATATCCATTTTTGTTTATTGATAGTTGTTTATCAAGTCTAAACAGTGGTAGCTAGCTATCAGTACTTGTGTTCTTTTTTATAACGGATGAGATATTGTATGCGCGCTTGCTTTTTCTTGAATGTTTTGTAATGCTTCCTATAGTATTTGTTTTGTCTTCCTTGCTTTTGTATGTTCGTTGATAGTAAAGTCGATTGATTGTCACAATAAAGTAACTGAACTTTATCCACTATAACGGTGAAGTCACCAGGCTTTGAATTTAACTTGCTTAGCAGATGCAAATTGATTCCCTTATTGAATTTGTGCACACAATGTTTGATTGGTTTGGGAATATTTGGTTTATAATATTTATTGATATTTCAATTAAAAAAAATGGTGGGGTCAAGTTGAGTGGTTTGGGCTACAAATCATTATTTATTCCTTAGTTCATTATAGTCCAAATAAACTTAAGGACATGATTGAGCAACGACCCATTGATTCAGTCCATTCTGACCCATCCAAATTATGTCCAAACCGTTCATCTGTCACCTCTAGACATGACTAATTATGTTTTTCAAAAAAGTGTAAGTTCCAGATATGGCAACTGAAGAACCAAAAATCAAAATCATCCCAATAAACACAACTTCCAAATATGAAGGCTTCTTATCTTGAGGTAGCATAGGCATGGTAACAATATCGACACGGTAACACCCAAAAGAGCGCCCGTAAATGTCATGACACATCCAAAGAATGGAACGGTTAACGCCACAATGACAGTGCTGATGACCAAAAATGTTCTGATGAAGTAGCTTACGATTAATTTACTCTTTCTTAAAAGTAATTTATCTTCAATAGCCGTTGCAATTGGAGAGACGACAAGAGCATACTTTGTTATTGGATTAACGAGTGTCGTATATATCGCGATTTTCAAACTAATTTTCCCGGTAGGGAAATTTAATGTTATTTGTGACATTAAATTTTGTCCATACATTAAGTACCCCATAGTTTCCATTGATCCATAGGTAATTGTGCTTAATATAAAAGCACACAAATAAAACTTGTTTGACAAAGAAAGAAAAAAAGGATTTTCGTTATATACATGCTATTTTTGTGATTTTTTTAATTTACAAGATCAATCTAACTCGTGTGTTCTTATAAATTCAACTATAGCATATGATTTTGTGTATATAAACAAAGATTAAATCATCGATTCTTATAAGTTACTAGTTCTTGGAATGTGCCTTGCACGTTTGACCTCTATTAATGTAAATAATTTATATAGGCCTAACTCTTGTTGATTAAAAATTGCTCAACATTGTTTGAAGTACTCCTAAATATCTGTGTTTTTGTGCATATAAAATAAACTCTTTGTTTTTTCCTTTTCTTTGTTTGCAATTTTTTTTATTTTAATTCTAAACATCGGTATTGGAGGTTTTTTAAAGTGATAGTTTCTTGAAGTGTATCCAAGGGAGTTCTATCTATTTTTTATTAGTACATAATTGTTTTGCAAATACTACTGATATATATATATATATAATAAGCCACAATGCAACTATCATTGTAACTATCTTGTTAGCTTTCAACCAAAAGCTAACAAGATTTTTAGTTACATATTTATTATTTAGTTAAATAATATATATGTCATTGTATGAGCTATTTATTACT
>NW_006239481.1:137459-146901 GCF_000226075.1 Solanum tuberosum
TAATTTTCCTATGATGAATTCGTTTTGTTTGTTGTTTAATTTTTTTTAAATAATTGTATAAAATATTATAAATCACAATAATTATTTACTTAAATATTCAAAAGATATAAAAATATGTAAAAGATCTGATTAACTCTTCAAATTTTATCGGTGACACATAAATTGGACAAATGAAATAATATATATTATTTGAAAATTACTTAGAAAGTACAATAATTTATAGTAATTAACAATAGAATATTTTAAAGACAAAAAAAATTGATTGAATCTCTAAATTTTATTAGTACCACATAAATTGAGAAAGAAGAAATAACCTTTATTATTTCAAAATTGTGTAAAAGATATTATAAATCATACAACAATAATTAGCAATTTAGAATGTTAAAAGACATAAAAAATTTAAACTATTTTAAATTAATATTAAAGTTTGATTAACTCTTTAATTTTGTCTTTGTCACATAAATTGAAATAAAAAATGATACATATTGGGCCGGTGCTAGCAAGGGCTCCGATGTCTAGTGTATATATATATATTACTTTACTTTATTTTATTACTCCTATATAGAAATGGGACTTGATGGGACGAACATGAATCTCGATGATCGCTACATTAAAGCTTATTCTCGCCGTTCAACTACTAGGAAAGAACTTGGGAAATTGAAAGAATCAATTGAAGGTATAGTTAATCTTGAAATATAAGCATATGGGGAACTGTTATATTCAGGTTTCCTGTCTAATGCAACTGTAGCAGCATAAATGCTGAATTTGCGTTGAGGTTGGAACCACAGAACCAGAGATCAAGAAGCAGTATGGAGAAGTTAAGGCTCTGTATGAGAAGGTGATCACTCTATTTAGTTTAGATGCAATCTCTTTTTTGTTTTCCTTAAAAAGAGTTTGCATTATAATAATCTGCAATGATTTCTTTCGCTCTCTGGCCACTGGCCATTCCTCTCGCTTTAGGATACCCACTAGAAATAGTCAATTCAACGTGGTTCTTATTTTGTTGCTTCGGTGAACATGACTCTTAAGAGAGAAAACATCAAAGGAGAATCATCACATGGAATAATAAAAAGAAGGAAAATACCATTGTTCATTATATGATTCTCATGATTTTGCCTTGGTGCTTCTTGAATTTCTTTCCTCCAAGAAAAGGAAAATTAATTGTTTGACATGCTGAAGTCTAACCTTTTCACTACAAATGATTGAGAGTATGTGGAAGAGATAATCCTGAACTTATCTACAAATGCTAGAGAATAACCAGCTTCGTGGTCCAGAAAACTTGCTTTAATTTGGATCCCATAAAGGTGAATTGTCGTGGAGGTTCTCCCTGCATGTTTTGTGCTCTCAATCTGTTGGGTATTTTGTTTCCTGTTCTTTTATGATATATCAGATTATTATTTTTTTGGTTAATTTATTATGGACTTCTCTCTTTTTCGATCCATATGCTCAAAGAAAGAAAGAAGTCACTACCATAGCTGCAATTTCAGTAAGATATGAATTGCCAAGCCAAGATACAATTTTAATAGCTCCATAGCCTAACTTAAATATTTTTCATCAGAGCCTCCATGTTGACAGGTGACGGTGGAGTTGGCAACTAAGAAGCAGCTGAAGACAGCAACAATGGCATACATATGAACATGCATATTTGATATTACTTTGGTCTCAATTTGACCTCCATTTACGTCTTACGATTTGAAGGTCCGACTAATTTCACAAGCATACCTTTCTCTGCGTTTTATGTATTGTCAGTGACCATCAACTTTTGGCCATCTATAGATAAAATATAAGTTACATAATTCTTATTAATTTAGCCCGATTAATTTGATTTTCTCACCAAAAAATTTATACATTCTTTCTTATTCTCTTTAACTGAAAAGTGTTGTTTCAGAGAGAAAATGACAGTCAGTAGTCTCAGCATCAAGAAACGTTTGGAGGAGATAAACCATTTTGGTCTGTCCAGATACAATTTTGGCACTCAAGTCAAGGTACATAACTACGTAATGACGTTATAGCTAATGTACAGACAATTTTAGAACAATTATTTTCTGAAAATAATTTGAGGATCTTTGAGTTTTTTGTTTTGACACAAAAATGAAATTGAAAAGGAAGGGATCATGGAATTACTTGATCTTATGAACAATTTGATGTTCATATCAGAACATCTTGAGTAAATGTTAGCAGTGCTCTTGTGGAAGTTCCACAACTTGCACTAGCTATACATCCAAGGTCGTCTGTGTGGTAGTACCTATCACGATATCTTAAGACCAAAAGTGGCTGAATTGAGAATCTCTGAGTATTTTTAATTGAATAATAACAATGTCGATGAAAGGTAATTTAAGTGCTTTACAACTTTGGTACATGTAACAAGTGAGATTTTGAGGTCAAATTCGTTTGAGTCACATGAAATTGGCTCAAAAGTTGCAAAATGATTGAAGAAGTATGTTTTGGTCTTATATTTATTTTCTTCGCATGAATTGGAGTAGGTAATAATTGCATCCTACATGTTCTATGATTGGATTTGGCCTCATGAATCAAACTTGAATAAGATGAGTTTGCAAAAACTCTGTCTTACAGGTTCAAGTCCTTTATGGATAATTTAGCGACTTATAATGCTCCATTTTGATAATTTTATCTATCATATCCTACAGATTCATGTAAAGATATTATGACCAAAGGATTGTTCGAGCATGTAAATCAATGAAACTCTAAATTCTTTTCTGATTAACTTATAGAATGAAAGGGGCATAACTTTATTAATGTATTTTGTACTTCTATCAAGTTAGTTCTACATTTTCTGGAGATTAGTTTTGTTTTATATAGTATGTAATATGTGGAATATGGATGAACAGTCCTTATATATGTTCTCTTTTAATTTTTAAACTTTCTAATGCGTTCAACCATTTTCTCAGGAGTTCAATCTACATTACTGCTATGCATAGAAGATAAGCGAGTCACCAAGCCTTGTACTTCGCCACAGATTGTTCCGTAAAATTTTGGTATGATTTTTATTTCATTAAATCCTTGAACTAATATATACTATTTGTAGTCTGAAGAGTTTTGAGTTCTTATGAATTTGACCCCTTTGAGATTGAAAAATGTGTTCCATACTTTGCAATTAGTACTTTGGATCCTTGCTTGCTTATTGATATTTATAGTGTAGAGTGAGGGAAGGTGACAGAAAAACATTCAAGTTATAGAGGCTGAACAACCAACAGGTTAAATCATGGGAAATGATTAATTACTTGATTTTGTACATCTTCATTCTGAAGACTTGTCATATTTCTACATAAACTAGCAATTCACTTGATTTGTATAAAAACTAGATATAGGACACCGTGCCAGCACGGGGCCCAATATATATATATTTTTTATTTTAATTTATGTTATATTATGAAATTTGAGAAGTTATTGAAAATTTCATATGATTTTAAAAATATTTTAAATTATTAGCTATTGTGATTTGTAGTACTTTTTTTTACATAATTTTGAAAATAATATTTATTACTTTGTTTGTTGTAATTTATGTGGCACACGCAGAATTTCAAATATTAACCATTTTTTATAATTACATTCTTTCGGTTGTGCATCTGTCTCTTTCAGGAATACATAACATATATGGGTTATGGAATGATGTCAGCTATATGAAGCTCTTAACCTGCAAATTCATTACTGAGAACTCAAATCTATCTAGAATTGCTTTAATAGCTTCCATAACTAAAAGGGATAAAAATGAATTGTTTGGTTGTTCTTAAGTGTGTAATGTGTACTGCTTTCTGTACACATGTAGCACGTATTTTATGTCAAAAAAAGAGAAGGAAATATCCCAATTCATATTGACTCTCACACCTTCCGCTTTACTCTTCCTCGCTCCATTGCAATTTCCATGGTAGTCATTAGCGTGTGAAATTCAGCTTCGTACTCCCTTTTAAGATATTTTTGCTTAATTAATTTAACAAAAAAATTTGCTCCCGTCAATACTCTTATGAAGCAAATACACTCTTCTTCAAGTGTCTAAGAAATTCTAATCATTTGATCAATTTCATTGTTCATCCTTCTTAAATTTTCTACTTCAAATTTCAAGCTTTGCAAGTACTAAAATGGGTGAACAGAACACACAAAAAAATGACTTAGGCTTTTGACATTTTATTAGGAGCAATGTCGATGACATTCATACAAATAGAGAATCTATGTTGATCCTTATTTCTGGTGCGTGTTTGTTCTATTCTGGTGTGTTGCCTTGGCCTATCTTATTGGCCATTAAACTTTTTGTTATCTCTTTCAAACTTCGTGATTTACATCACTGAAAGAGGAAGAAAGAGTGTTGCTTCAGGCTTCAAATGTCGTTTCTCCTTGCTGGTAAAGACGCTCTTTCAATAATGCGTCTGTCTGTTTTAATTTGTATATTGTAACACCTTCTTGGTGCTTTCGGTTATGAATATATATATTCTTTGAAATACTAAAATCTATTTCTGGCTAATGTAATGACTTTTTACAGATATCTGATGCCATCAACGTTTGGCATTTTAACTTAAGACTATCTGCAAGTTGTATCCCTAGATAACTTTTTGCATTCATGTATTTTCTGCTGCAAAATAGATTCTAGGGTTAAGGTAACTAATTTTCTAATGGGTTTTATATGTATCATTTACCTGGTATGGATCTGAAAAGGGGGTTTATGAGGATAGAGTGTACGCAGACCTTACCTCTACCTCGAGTAGGTAGGAGACACAAGCTGAGAAATGTTGTTTCCAACTACATGGTATGAAGCTACAAATAAAGAGTTAAGTTTTAAGCTTCTAATTATCTCTACATTTTTCTAAACATTCTAACTTATCTAATTTTTTTGCTTTTCTTATTTTATATTTTGTTGTTATATGTACTTATGACCCTTACATATGCCGTGTTTATTAAGGTATGTTTACTATGCTTCATTTAAATTAATATTTTACCTCTTTTGCCGTTCTCTTCTTTTGTTGCAGTGGTGTAAAGAATATAGTCAAGAGCGAAAGAATTTAATTACCTAAACTTGATTTTTGTGATTGTACTGTTGAAAATATATTTATATGTATAATAGTGGAGTTATTCATTTATTAATCTCTCAATATACATGCTCCAAATTTCTTGGATATGGAAGAAAAATGGCATTAGAATGTACGATTCTTTAGAATATGTATTCACAATAGTTCAATCCTTTGAGCTGCATGTTGAATTTTTAGTCCACTGTCTTGGTGGATCAATAGCTAATCCTTGGAATTCATCTGATCCATAAATTTGATTTGGGTAATAAGATTAGTTTCATAGGCCTTATAGTACAGCTTAAAATGCTTTTGCTACCAAACTTTGGATTGCTACCAAACTCTAGATTAGTTTCATAAGCCTTATAGAACACTTTGCATATAATATAAAGAAATAATTATTATATTATACAGTTTTGTACAATAAATTTTTTATTATAGTCAATTTCAAACAATCCGGGGTTTGAAAATACCTTTAAACTACACGTGACTTTATGATAATATAAAGTTGTATATATATCATTGGAGATGATATATGTCATCTCCAATGATATATATACAATACATATTAAATAGTTATACTTACTGATTGTCACCAATGGTAATTTCTCAACACCTATTATTACCGCGACCTGCAAATTTTAGAGGACCACAACGAAGAACGATTGTCAATATATACATAAGGAAATGTTATAAGTGTGTGTATTAGTAAACATGTATATTTCAGCATGGTAATAGCTAGTAGGAACAATATACCAATTTCAGTCGTAGAATCAACAGTCATATGAGCAATGCGGTCAAAGGTTGTGACATTCAGCTATAATTTATATTTGGATATACAAGTGGGCTATGTTTATTATATAATAAACATATATTTATATACTCTGTTTGATATCCGTATACTATATTGGAGATGTTCTACACTTTCATACTCCATTAGTACAAATGGAGTGCTATAATATTAAATAGCACTGGATACACTTGATATCCCTCTGTACTTAAATTATAAAATACATATACAATCCCTATTTATTTTTAATTATTTAACAGCCAATTGAATTGGGCCAGAAAGGGAAAATTTACATTGTACACTTTTAATTGTTTTTTGTACAATAATGGGATGCTGTGTTCGTCCCATCAAGTCCCATTTCTATATAGGAGTAATATGTGATATAATGATTTAGTTATTCAAGGCAATAGTCAATGGATTGAATTACCTGAATTTTGATAAATAAAAGAACCTCACTTTTGTTTCAATTAATACGTTGATGAACCTATTAAGTATAGATAATTAAAATAAGTATACATGAAACTCAAAACTCAAAAACTTTACCAACATATCAATGGTACAACATAATATAAAATGTAAGGTAATCTATTTTTTTAATTACCCAATTAAATTATATTGCTGATATGAAGATCCAGCTAGGGGTTGTCACAAACATACTAAGTGACTCCCTTCGTTTTATTTTACTGGTCATGCTTTATTTTGCACACCCTTTTTAAAAAAATATTAACTAGAGGTAATTTGAAGAAATCATTATTTACTGCTCCTCTCTATTTAATGCGTCTCTCTTTTGTATCATAAAATCTCTTCTTATTTATGACTAAGAGTAAAGATGGAAACAAAAAAAGTAATTATGTCTTAATTTTTTAAAATGACAAGTATTGTGAAATATTTATTTTTAGTAGGTTTATAGTTGAATATTCTTGAACTCGATTACTTCACCATGGAGAAAACATAAAATAAGTTTGCTTGCTATAATCACAATATTCAAGCTTAATTACATCCTTTTTACCTAAAACATTATGGTGAAACCTAGTCGATATTTGATAATTTGAACGCTGACATTTTGAATAAATATTACTACTAGTATCAAATATAATATGGAGAAATTTAAAGGGGTTTAGCAATTACCATTATATGTAGAGGCGGAGCTAGAAGGTAGATTAATATAGGGTCAAACTTATTTTATGAATATATAGGAGTAATAGTTATTTAAAAATTCTGTATCTGCTACTAATTATATGTTGATAGCACATAAACCCCTTCAGAAAATTTTCTAACCAAACACCCATCTATTATACCTAATCAAAACCAAATCAGCAAACTTTTTTTACTCAATAAAGTCTTAGAGAGTTTATCTAATTTAAGTTGTTTAATTGATTGGCTTTTAGATTCACTAGTTTTGAGAACGTGCGTTGCACGTTTGTCCTCTACTATTGTATAAGTATGTAACATTAATTAAGATAAAATATCATCTGATGATATGTGATATATCGAGGAACTCTTGCTCTAAATTTGAGAAGTGCATGTAAACATCACTAACAAACCTCTACTACTGTATAAGTATGTAACATTAATTAAGATAAAATATCATCTGATGATATGTGATATATCGAGGAACTCTTGCTCTAAATTTGAGAAGTGCATGTAAACATCACTAACAAACCTCTACTACTGTATAAGTATGTAACATTAATTAAGATAAAATATCATCTGATGATATGTGATATATCGAGGAACTCTTGCTCTAAATTTGAGAAGTGCATGTAAACATCACTAACAAACCTCTACTACTGTATAAGTATGTAACATTAATTAAGATAAAATATCATCTGATGATATGTGATATATCGAGGAACTCTTGCTCTAAATTTGACTATGATAAAAAAATGATTCTCGATAGGAAGATGGTAGCTAGGTATGATCTAAAACATGAAAAATTAAGCTCTAACAAAATAATGGGTAAAAAATTAAATGGAAGAAAGACAAATGTAACACTTTTCCGGATGATTAAATTACATAACATAATTAAGTGAAATGACAAAGAAAGGAAGAAGAGAGTTTCCATCTCATCACTTACCCAAAGTATGTAAATCAGTGAAAATGCTGCTTTGAATTCCTCCGACAATTGCCTAAAAACTAATTATTAAAAGAGAAGTTTCTCAAAACATGAAAATGTATTAGTTACTAACTATGCTTGCTAAAAGGCCAACTTTGTGAATAGATAGCTTTCAACCTCCATGAAGATTTTCAACATCCATTTTCATCATTGCAAGCTCCGTATGAAGTTTTAGAATTTGTATAGATTTCTCTCCTGAAAAAAAAAAATATAATGAGAGTAATCAGTGATCAACTAATGTATTTAGAGAGCAATAAAAAAATTGCTTAATAATCATAATTTTTTGCAAAAAATATGACCACCGGCACCTCTTTGCTACACAAATATGATATATAACTCTCATAATTAATTACCGCTGCAACTCTTCATTAACCTTCTTTATTATAAATTATTATAGCAATAAGCATTTATAGGTAATGGGAGAAAGAAATTTAATTACCCAAAGGAAATCCAAAAAGGCCAAAACGGAGAAAACAAACAAGCAGGTTATGATGATTAGCATTAGTATAATAATATTATTATTTAATATTTTAATTAATTAATTTTTATAACTTTTTTATTTAGTGTAGGGGTAAAAATGGTAATTCAACTTTGAACTAAAAACCTTCCCACTTTTAATATAATATGACTAGTTTTCGAACACGTGCGTAGCACGTGTATACCATGTTAATTAGTATAAATACTTCCAAAATATAAGTGTACGATGTGTGACATGCAAGCTCGAATCAATGAACGGTTCAACATATTCAACTGATATTATGATCATTGCAAGACAAATCATACAAAAAAATTGTTATCAACCGAATTGTTTTGAAAACTAATACTACAACAGCTTCAATTATACAATTCTTATAATATATCAAGTATTCAACTTGTTTAAAAACTTCTTTTTTTAATATGTTACAACACATAATTTACATGTCAACAATTATAGTTACAAAATATTTAATGCCATAAAGCTTCCGCCTTATTTTTAAGGAATAATACCCTCCACTTTTTTACAGATGCATACATATCGAGAACTTGTCGAAGGAGAGTGGTGTTTTGCAATAGTTGTAGAGAAATTCGATCAACATATGTTTCCTTAGGATGGCTAGTAGATTATTATCAATTTTATAGTTTGCACCTACAAAATAAAAGTATTTATTTATTATAAAATAATCATTGTTTAAATATTTAATTGACATATATAAATAATAATTATATATAAATGTACCCTTCGTCTTCTTTGGCTCATCTGTAAATTTTGACAAAAGAAATTTTTTTCAAGTTATATACATATAATTGAATTATGAAGTACAACACAAACATTTGTGAGATATTAACATTTAACAGTATGGTATAAAAAGAAACAATATAAACCAAAAATTATATGGTGCAAAAAATAAATGCATATAAAAAAAGATAACACCCGAAGCCCCCAAAGACCAAGGGAACCGAAATTATGTATCTCTGCTAAACATGTAGGATATCTATAAAAGAAATTATATTTATAAAGTTCAATTATAAAATAGGAAATGC
>NW_006239481.1:147228-183693 GCF_000226075.1 Solanum tuberosum
GAAAAAAAATCGATGAACATTAATCTCAGTGGTCAATGTTTTCTAATATCTCATTGTCCATGCATATATAATTTTTGACCAACTCTATCTGATCTTTGTTTCTATAAGGTGCAAATTAATTATATGAACCAAAAGATTAACTTAAGAAGTTGGTATAAATAGTTTTGAATTAAAGATAATCATTTTTTTTTCATATCAAGCAACATACCACTAATTAAACATACTAAGATGAGACTTAAACCACAAATACATATATAAAAACAATGGATATACCTGGGGAAAAATAATGACAGAATGAAGAGATGGAAAGATGGGAGAAAGAAGACTTATTGTGTACCTTTATAGAGTTTTGTAATGTAAAGAATAGGAAAAGGTTGTGGCAGAAAATTATATAAACATTGATCAACAATAACTAAGAAAATTATGATTAAAAACGTTTTTGGATTGTATTTAAGGAGATTGTGATTGTTCATCTTCAATCTTAATTATATTGAATTTAGTGTAAAACATTAAGGGGTCGTTTGGTTTGAAAATGAGTTATGATGGGATAAGTAATGTTGGGATAAGTTATGTTGGGATTAGTTATGATGGGATAAGTTGTGTTGGGATTATTTTTTATTGAGTGTTTGGTTTGTTATATTCAAAATAATAAATTTTAAGAACAATTTATTTATTTACAAAAATGCCCTTCATTAAGGTAAAAAGTGATACAACAAAAGGGTTGAAAGAGACATTTTTGTCATTTACCTATTTTATCCCGGGATAAGTTATCCCGGGATTACTATACCACCCTAGGTTAGGGATAACTTATCCCGGTACTAATTATTAATCCCGGGATAAGTTATCCCGAACTTGCCAACCAAACAACAAAATAAGCGGTACTATAATTTAATCCCGGGACTATTTGGTATTATCCCTTACACCAAACGAGTCCTTAGACATTGATCAACAATAACTAAGAAAATTATGATTAAAAACGTTTTTGGATTGTATTTAAGGAGATTGTGATTGTTCATCTTCAATCTTAATTATATTGAATTTAGTGTAAAACATTAAGTGTTGTTGGAATGAGTTTAACGGCAAAAACTAAAAGGATAAATAATTAAAGCTCAATAAAAGATAGAAAACTGTTGAGCTATCATTATTTTATTTTATTTAAGAAGTTTGTAAAAGACATTTTCAATTTTAAAAATTAGTGAAGGACATTTTCGTAATTCAACTTTGAACTAAAAACCTTCCCACTTTTAATATAATATGATATGATATTCTTTCATGTGTGTGTTTGGGAACAAAATAATATTGTAGTTACTCATTTAGGATAGCATAAATATGTCATTTAATTTGGTCTTTTTTCACATTTATGTCCTCCAACTTTGGATGTGCACCCTAGACATTTAAACTTGTATAAAGTTGAACAAATAGACGCACGGCCTATGTGACATCCTACGTGGCAATTTGAGTCGTACATGGCGTCCTAATTGTATTATTCCACGTATGACTTATGTGTCAATTTGTTCAACTTTATACAAGTTTAAGTGTCTACTGGTGCACACCAAAATCAGAGGGCATAAATGTAAAAGGAGACCAAGTTAAAGGCATATTTATGTATTATTCCTTTATAATAACTAATGTAAAATGATTCTGAGAGGAAAAAATAGAAAAACTAGAGCTAGAAAATCTTTATTAGTTTCATAATAATTCCTAACTGCTTCAGGTCTTGAGCTACTACATTAGATTGGATTACAGTCTCAAATTGCTCCCTTCAAATAAATTCTGTTTCTTGGTTGACAATCCTAATGAATGAGCTATGGATTTGACTTCCGCGATCATTGCCACCTGATCGTTGAGCTTGTTGATGGCTGAGCCAACACCCTGAGTTCAACATTCACACAAGTTTCAATGATTTTGTTGAGATGCCTTAAATATTTTGCTATATAAGAAGAATGTTCCCTAAGATTAAAGATAGTGTAAGTAAGGCATACCACACCAGCAGCTCCAGCTACGATTGCCATTGGTGCTGTGACTGCACTCAATCCAGATGAACACATGACGGGGATATTGACAGCCCTTGAAATCGAATAAGCAGCTGCTAGTGTTGGTGTTGCCTATGTAAATGAACAATATCAAAATGAAGTTTATACAACAAAACATTGATATCCATGACGATTGAAATAACTTTGATTGTTCCTTTTTCACTTTCAACTAGCATAGTATCAACAGATACAGCAGATAGCTTAATCCTTATTAGTATACGACTACAAATGAGTTGTGTTACCTTCTCGATTAACCCAAGGACACCAGCCTTTGATGGAGTAGAGCATTTTCCTCCTTCTGTTTGGATGATGTCAACACCTTCCAGTTCTAATTGCTCTGCCAGCTTGACCTGTGAATATGATATGAAGATCGACAAAAAAAGTGACTTTTCTTCAATTTGAACTTAGCATGTCATAGGAATGTGCTTTTTCAAACCTGATCAGGTAGGCTTAGCGTGTGAGGCACAGTGACTGATAATACCACTGATGGAAGTAACCTCTTTGTCTCCTTCGTTAGGTTCAGAATCTGAAACGCATTAGCAGCATAGTGAGAAGTAATGGACATAATAGACAAAGATTCTTAACCAAAATCAAACTCGTAATAGTTGCTAGTTCTCAAGTCTTTTGATCAATTTGACATTATGAGACTGAAAAGGCATCCTACATACCTGCTCAGGAGAGAACACCAATCCCTTCTCATAGAACGAGTCATAGTTTCCGATCTCAACCTGCACCAGATAACTTTTCTTTATGATGAGCTACGGTTAAGGAACTTACTCCTCTCAATGAAACAGAACTTGAGGTTATGTAACATGTGTTGAACTATTTCATATTCTTGCTTATGGTGTTTATGAACGGAATGGAAAAATTATAAGAATAAGTCGTACCATTAAGGCTCCTGCTTCCACAGCAGCTGGAAATGCTGCGGGATCTACAGAAGAAACACAAACCTGCATGCATGTGACACAAGATTTAAGCTAATCCATGCAACTAAAAGAGGTAGTGGTTGAGGACGTAAATGCCTAAAATGGTGAAATTTTTAAACTGACAAGCTCAAAGCACTCCTTGCAAGGAAGATGTAAGATCAAATTATTATCATCCTCCGATTGTATATGATTTGTGGAAGTAGAACGGACCAACAAATATATATGATTCAACCAGAATGTCAGAGATAACAGAATTTGCAATTAACTGATGGAGTAGAAGATAAAGTTTAAGGCACATTTGGCATGAATGTTTTCACAAAAAGAACCGTATTTAGACCTGAGAAGTCGTCCCATCATTTAAATGTTGCCTAAGGACAATTCACGTCGAAGGTTGAAACAGTAGATCAGTTGATTATGTTACAGCTCATCATCCATAGATCAGTTTAAATCTTGCATAATGCGGGCCAAAGGAAAAATTGAATGAATTTAGACAGAGGATTTACCGGAAGGGAAGTCAGGCTTATAGCAAGCTTCACCAGCTCAGGGTCACAAGCTATATCTACATGTGTTGCTCCTCCCTATAAGCAGATCAAAGAGTTAGGCTTAGTACATATAATGAAATTTCAAAAACTCCACAACACAGAATCCTAACAATTACAATTCCTACTTAGCCCTTGATAGAACATACAGTCATAAAGCCTATTTTTTTCTTTTGAAAAACGCGAAATTGTAAAACATTCGACCTATCTTTGTGAAAGAACACAGAGGCCATGGATAAGACTAAACCTTATCTGCAGCAGTAACAACAGAAGCCACATTCTCTTTGTCCAGATTCTGCAATCCTGCGATAATCTGAAGCAGAACAATGAATCATTAGTAATTTTAGCATGATTTTCCTTTGTCCATGTTTATCTTATACACTTGTTCTCTTTTCCTACCTGAACTTCACCATCTATGCATTAAAAAGTACCTCAACTATAGTTCAAGTAGGAAAAGGTAATAACTAATAGTTGAGGTGTGTTAGTCGGGTAGGAAAAGGGAAACAACTGATAGATGGACTATGAAACACGCAAAAAAAGTGATAGTTAAAATGATACCTTTAGTGCTTTTTTCTCATGAAACTCTTTCAAGACTGCATCTTTGGAATATGAAAGCAGAGCCCTTGTGGTACATTTTCTCCTAGCAAATGAAACGCGTTTTGGAAGAACAGAATCACCTAGTAGAAGGGGATTCTGATTTAGTTTCAAAAATACTAATTGGTTTTTGGGAGAAACTGGTGAATAGATTGAGATGCTCATCTTCTTTTATTTCTTTCTTGTCTATGGAGTGAATTTCTGGCCAGGGGATAAGAAAGTTAGCAGCTTTAAACAAGCTGTGGATATATTTTATAGAAAGGATAAAACCAAATAAGAAAACAACAAAAAGTGCACCAAGATATTTCTGTATACTAAATGATAAATAACAGCAAGTAAATATCTATTTACACTCGATATTTATATGTGTGCATTATTACCTCATTAAATCACTTTACTATAGTAAAGTCACATGATTTGGTGTATAATATACATTGTGAGTAAGTATTAGTGGTCCTGATTGTAGTCTAATAGAGTTGCGAGTACTGCCCTTCAAAGATTTTTTGAAGTTACTTGATTCCTCCTGTAAATTTTGCTACTATACTACTCAACTGAATCCTTTAAAGGTAAAGTTTCATTAAAGTGAATTCCAGTTGTGCTTAGAAGTTTTCTACGATCTTCATATAAACAAATGAAATTACAAAATTTGGGTCAGACAATTTCAACTTAAGAGTTATTCGCACTACTACTAGTCTACTACCAATAAGCGTTGTGGTGGAGTGATAAATATTACTTCATCCTCACTTCACAAATCCGAATTTAGTCGAACTTCAATGCAATATCGAGTAGGAAACCAAAAAAAATTCACACTACTACTGAATTTTGCATCTGTACATACATTTAGGTTAAAATAAAGCTCGCATAATTGTTGTAGGTTTACAGTATTGTTTTACTTCCTTCCAATAACAGAAGTATCTATAAAAAGAAATAGATGGTGTAGAAACCCTCGAGCCAAATAGTCATAGACTCATAGTGCAATAATCAAAATCATTAGACAGTGCAGCAATTAAAAAATTGTCTTCACATTCAGACCTGATTTTACCAAATATGATGAGCACAAAATCATAACTGCTTCATCAGGAGATGTTTTCTAGTTTGTGCATAGGCAAGTTATACTGTGGAAAGTGCTATTATATTATATTGCCTTTTCCAGCAGAAAGCAGGACACAAGAATTTTTTTGGCAGATGAGCCTGCTTCTCAAGAAAGTATCCAATGACACAGCTTGCAATACTCTACACAAAATTACACCAACAAAACTACACCACTATCATTGTAAAGTTTGCAGCCAGATTCAAGACCTTTGGCAATTACCTGAGAAACTATTTGGCATATCTGGCAAAGGCAAAAGGGGGAGGAGGGAAGGGGAGAATTGGCCCACCAATATGCTAGTAAGTGTTCTGAGGGTTAGCCCTCCTCCTAAAGTCTTGTCTGTAGTATGGAGTTTCATCAATTGTCCTCCTAACATAATCCAAGAAAGGTTGAGGTGTCCGAGGGGAATGTTCGCTTACTCCAGCAGGACTGCTTCGCTCAGGAGTTACAGGTGCAGCTACACTTGGCGTGCCAGGAGGAGCAGATGGTCGGGACCTCACAGGTTGATCCAAGTAAGAAATGAATACAGTGGCTGTGACTATAAGCAAGATGAAACAAGCAGCTGCAGTAGCCCATAGATTAAGGTTAGCAGTTGTTGCCCTTCTCTCTTCAGGTTCATAGTTAACATTAACTTCCATGATCTGACCAGTTGCTGGGAGTGTAAAAATCAGTTTGTCTTTAAACTTCTCTGCTCTGCGAATTTTGATCTCATACTGTGCACGGCTTCTTCCTTGAGAATCCTCTCCATGTATGGGTCTGACAGCTAGCCGTTCCCGATCATGCCAGTAGATACTCACATCTGTGTTTCCTACAACAGTGAGGACACTCCTGTTAAATTGTGGGGTTAGATTTAACTGCAATGAATCTCCTTCTGTTCCCGGAATGATGAAACCTCCAACAAAAAGTGCTGATGCAGATCCTGAGATATTCTGCTCTCCGATGAGTGATGCCTTAATAGTAACAGCTAAATCCTGTTTAATGCCTCCTGACTTTGGAGTGGCAAGTACCAAACTTTCTGGAGAGTAAGGGAAGAAAAGGCAATATGAATTACCAGTATCAAGATCAACCCACGGCTTCACATAACCAACATAAGATGGATCAACCAGGCAATCAAACAAGAAAATTGCCCTGTTTTTAGCAGATTTATACTTGTGGCGATAAGCATCATTGAGTTTTACAAGAAAGCTATATCCATTTGCAGGAAGCGGCACATTTGTCAGGATTTCCCTTGGAGCATCAACAGACATCATCTCTGGCTGTGACACCGTAACTGTAGTTTGCAGTTTCATATTCAAACACTCAAAGATAATTTGTACAGAACCTTCCCCTATTGCCTTGGCATGTCCAGATAGCTGGTCCACAGACACAATGCTTGCATTACTAGTAAACCACTGACCAGATACTTGATCACTTAGACCTTCTATGCTGAAGTTAAGACCACTTCCTAGGTGAAGAGTTGGATTCTGAGGATGCAAATGAGCACCAACAAGAATCACCACATAATCAGATTTCTTTGGTTCATTGGCAAAACCTACTCGCACAAGAGCTCTACCATAACTGATTGCTTTGAGATGGACATTTCCAGTGCCATCAACTGCATCCTCGACAGAGATGACATCATGGTAGTTAGTTTCAACTCCAAACGGAATAACATCTTGAGCCTCAAGGAAAGGATTTCCAAGCACATCATAATATTTGATTGGAACATCAATTTCAGCACCAATTGCTAATGTGTGAACCAGCAACTTTTCTGCAGTGAAACGTATTTGAGTCACTTCAGCAACCTTCACACAAGAGGCCACCTCAACTCTTCCATTTGACCTATCTTTTGCTTGAATACATGCAAGATTGCCACTCTCTTTTGTTCTTATTCTGCTCCCATCAATGAGTATAGGATCATCTTCCTCCAATTCGGCCTTTCTTCTACAGTCTCCTAATATAGAATAAGTAACCTTACCTATACTTGGATCCCCTTTACTGAAAGTTCTAGAAGCTGAAGGCAAAAGAGCAGACGTGGTATAATGTGGAGGGAGAATCCAAGTAATTGGTGATCCCAGAGCAAGTGGAAGCTCAGACACTACTGACAAGGAAATAGATGCAGTATATGATCTTGACTCTGAAAAAGATTTGTAAGCAACAAAATCACAGGAGAAAGAAACTGTAACATCCGTCTGCCCTGCAGATCTTCCATGCAATACTTGAATAAAACCAAGGTCATTGTCACCCACATACCCTGTCAGGCCATTGCCTTTCTCCCTGGATATGTGCATTCCATGATTTCCAACGTGTAAGCTGTCTGCTGCTTGGAAACTCAACACCTCATCATCATTTATAATCCACTTATAATTTCTGCAAAGTTCATAAAATGAAAATAAATTCCCCTCGGACAGGGAGGGAATTATTGGTATTTGACGGCCAACAGCTAGCTGCTCGCTTTGAACATTTAACATTGCTGAAGAAGGAACACCTACTTTAACTTCACCATATGCCTGACAAATAAAGATATCTCCATTCCTGTACATCTTGGCAACTATGGTGGTGTTTCCAGGTGATGTTGCAGAAACTAGTCCTGTGGCTGTGTGGACCTTTGCGACCTCATTATCCATACTGACAAACTCAATGTATGCACTAGTTTTTGGGCCTCCCCTCACAGTAAGCATGTAAGAAGCCCCTGGTACAAGGAAAATATCACTAGGATCGATTCTAGGTGGCGCATAGACTTCTACCTTAATTGGCTGGCTCAGTATCTCATGTCCAGTATGCTGTCTAGCACTGACATACAGTGTGGCAATCCCAAGACGCGTTGCCCGTATTCTGAAGTTAGGCACATTCACATATCCATCATCACAACAGGAAAAATCATCTTCATTGACGAGTTCAATTATATGATCCTCAATGTGAACACGAATATTCATGTAAACATACTGTGAAGGATCAAAAGTATTTCCATCACTTACTCCAGCAAGAAAATCGATCGATAGTGAACTCCCTTCCATAATACTCAATTCTTCTCCAGATGTAATCTTAATCCATTCCATATCTGCAACTTGAACCACAGAGAAAGCAGAAAGAGGTGGAGCAAGCCCCACATCTCGAACAGTCACAAGTGCAGTTCCCAAACTTTTAGGAGCCAGTAGTAGTTGTACACACTGTAAACCGGGAGCAGGCTGAATTATATCCACAACTTGGGTATCATTTACTGCAGCATCAATGAAACAACTTCCTCCAGTAATTGACAGGTTCAATTTTGCATCATGATTGAGATACAACAAGCTAAATTCTGGATAGACCCTTAGGGATGAAACAAGTTGCAAACGTATAGCATCTGTAAGATCATGTTCAGAGCCTGGAAAATGTTTAAGAGTGTGACGATGGCTAACAGAATCAACCGATTCAGCAACTGTTGCTCGTACAACACAGAGTCCAGTTGCATTTGTCAAGACCAAGTACTTTTCCCAAGTCGATAGCATTGCTAAGTTGTGGATATCATCCCAAAATGCCAGATCATCACAATCTTTAAGCTCCCACTTCAAAGGAAGAGAAGATGAATTTCCAAAAGCTATTCCAGTCTCGCTAATGCCAACAGCTGATAGTCGAACTGTGCGCCCATTTGCTATTGTGACTGGGGAAGTACGAACCCTTCCACTGCCACGGTCAGCCTGAGCTGCAGACTGGATCACTTCAACAGAATTAACAGTTTCATCAGCTATTAATGCTATAGATGATGGGAAACCACATGTGAGTGACAATTGCACTTCAGATACAGCAGGCAGAGGATGCCCCTCTCCAATTAAATTCCCACGTTTGAAATGAAGCCTAAAGATTCCAAAATCTTGACACTTGATTCTGTATGTGCTCCCATAGCTGGTAAATTCTTGATTAACTATAGGCCCATCTTGAACCCTAAGATTGTGTTCATCCAAACTTTCCACGGATTCAACAAATTCAACTCCCTGATCCCATCGATTAGGTCCACCACGAAGCATCACTTCAAAAGATGTGCCAGGGGTAAGATATAGATGCTCCATATTTTCTAAGCGATTATCAGCTTCAGCCTGTACCAAATTAAACCAATAACCACCAAACTGATTTCCATCACTTGCAGGGTGCAAAATGAGAGGTACGAATGCTGCAATACGTGAGGTTGCTTGCAGAACAATAGAACCGCCGGTAGAGTGATCATACTGTTGAAATTCTTTTGACAATGTTGCATGTAGCATCGTCTGACCGGAATTAGCAGCATAGACATAGGTCCATGCACATGCAGGGACATATTTCTCAGAACCAATTGGAAGACTTTCTTGCTTTTCAGAAATGAAGGTCTCACCAGCATCCACAACAATGAAAGCGTCATTTCCAGTTTTCCACTTGATGGACGGGGTAAAAGCATCACATTTGTAGAATAAGCCACCATCCACTGTTTTCAATGTCACAGCAGCTCGAAGATATGAACCTACAGGAGTCTCCACCGGCAAATTAGGCAGCACTATCATTGAAGAAGGCAAACTCACTTCAACAGCTATCTCATCATAATTTAGAGAATCAAAAACCGAGACTGCCTTTATAGTAACTTTTCCAGGCCTTTTTGCCTGGACGATTCCAAAAGTAGATACCGACACAATAGCCATGTCAGAAGAGAACCATTTGTAGTCACCAGACACCATTGCACAGCCCCCAGTAACCTTTAGCTCCAACTCCTGATAAACACCAGGTGCCCAAGGAAGAGTAATACTGCCGGAGGCACCCTCCATGCCGAACTTCACCTGGTCACAAACCATAACTTCTTGAACAACCTTGAGAATTTCCTTTGTTTCTTCATGCCCAGTGCTATATGTAAGAGTTGCTGTCAGTTTTCCCAGACCATATGAGAGAGCTTTTAGGATTCTGGATATCCCCTTCTCTCTGACGCGATTGGATGAGGAAACTATACTCCAGATTTCTGATGGGTCATCATGCAACTTAACGTCATCATTTTCCGTAAGGTAAACTTCTTGTTGTGCCCATGTTCCTTTCGAGAAAACCCTTACTTGAATGAGATATTCTCGACCAGAAACTACATACCAGCGTGCCACAGAGGATATTGGTTCAGTTCCTTCTATATGATCACCAGAAAGAGATAGAGGTAATATATACAACGATAAGGAATCTGGGAGGACAACATAGAAAGAAGACACTTGTGTATGACCAACCACCCTAGTATCTTCAACAGTTACTGTTGTTATTCCCAAGTTCAAAGCCTTAGCAGTACCCACCATCCTATCTACCTGAGCAACTGAGGAGTTTGAAACAGACCATCGGTGAAAAGCAGAAGGCAAGGTTACAAGATGTGGCATATTCCCGCGGATAACTTTAAGACTATAATGAACAACCGCACCAATAAGGACACAAACCGGTGAAGGAGGCTCCAGCGATATAGCTTCTGCCACGGTTAGGACAATTTTATCTTCCATATATTTAACTGATGGTTCAGCCAAATGAACAGACACTATTTCATGGCCAATTTCTGTCCCCTTTACAACATACAGATCAGAAAACACACCACTATTTTCAAGCTTTGTTTGGATATCTAGGTCACCACATAATCCACCACAATCACTCAATGGAGAGTCCTTCAAAGGGATATGGTTCAGGTGATGAGGCAATCCATCAGTTTCAGGCATTAGGTCCCACAAGAATTGTATGCCCACCAAAGACGAGAAAACATTCTCTGAAAAATCAGCAAATACATATTAAACAATCGGAACTATTACCACTAAAAAAATGAAATAAAATGGTAATAATGCATGTATGGAGATTTATGGAGAATAAGATATTATTGTTATTTAACATGCATCACATAAAAAAAATTGGGAGAAAACTTTACATTTATTACCTACAGGATACTTCTATGAGCATTTAGTTGCTTTACAGTACTAGATAAGTCTGTAAGACTGTTTCAAACCCTTGGTTTTTATGTTTGGCTAATCTACCCACCAGATAAAAGAAGGAAAAAAGGGTGACACTCTTTAATCCTTAAGAATTTTAAGTGAATGTCAAGAAGAATAAGATTTAGAGGTGGTTTTTCATTTCTTATGATACAGAAAGAATTATGTACTTTTTTCCATATAGATCATATACAAGATTAATTTTATTATGAAAATGTACAATATATACTAAATTCTGTAATATTAGTTTTTCTTTTGTACTTCTACTTTATCGGAGATAATCAGGACACATTAGAATATAGGAAATAGGAACACATCAAACAATAAGAAACAAGCCTCTTTGAAACAAGGAAGAATATGAAAAATACCAGTTTCAAAAACCTCTTTAGAACAGGGAAGAATATGAGTTACTTTTCAGAGGAACAAAGTGAAACCACACAATGCATATCAGATAAAAACCATATTTTTGGTTCAGGATATGGTTCCAGTATAAATATGGGGATCAGTCACTTGTAAAACACATGAACTGAAGATCCCAGCCTAAAGTAGCAAAAAGTCATGTTCAGTTAAAGAGTCCGAGACACTATTTCCAGAAATATCTAAGGTTATCAAAACAGTAGGGTAACAACTAGCAATCAAGGACTGTTACGCGTTCGGGAAGGGAATTGCACAGTACAAGTGCACTTTCAAATGATGGCTTTGAAGAACAAGCTGAAAGAAATATACAGTCTACTAAGCTAGAAAATGGCTTCCTACTTTTGTTTCGAATGCTATTTAAATTATGAAATCTTGCACACTTTTATTCTTAGGCAATCAACTGTTTGTCTTCTGTCCAAAAACTAAAGTAATAACTAAAACTAATCAACACAAACTATTAAAGTAGAAAAGTACCTTCAGTATCAAAGGCACGGACACGTAGAGTAGCCAGGCCATCAAGGTCAAGTTTGATAGAACTATGGAATATCTGGATCCTAGAGAAGATGTCAATGTAAACTTTGCATCGGATAACAGCTCCAGTGTGCACGTCTGTCGCATAGACAGCAGTCTCCTTTCGACCACTATAAGGGGCAATTGACTTCAAGCGGGCACTTGTAGAGCATTGATTACTCACATTGTATTCAGGAAGCACAGCTAAAATATCGTGATGATCCCATGTCCTAAATCCAAAAGGCAGACACACGGAAAGCAGAGAGAAAAATATTAGTACAAATCCATAAGAAGAGTTTCTAAGAAGTGGAAAGTTAGTTAAAAGTTACACCAGCATCAACTTTTCACAATTTAAGAGGTCAGAGTATCAGTTGTCAATAGAAAATCAGGTGATGAATCATGGCTTTAAAGTGCTCAATAAACTTATAATGGCATGAGATTTGTTCTATGAAACATAGAGCATAAAAAAGAAGCAAAAAACATTATTCAAGCCTGAATAATTTTGCATCTAATACTATCAAAGTAAACACTTAGCAATATATGTTACTATTGATATCCTTTGTAATCATAAACTATTCAAACTTCACTTATCATGGCTCTTGAAACCCCCAATAACTTCCTATTAATAGCCTATTCAGAAAAATGGATCACCCATCATCAAAACCTCAGCTCCCAAAAGAAAGCAAGACAAAGTAACAATCAGCAACAGAAAAAAACGCCAGCATAAACTTCAAGAACTAAACAGAGAACAGAGCTAAGAGAATGCCTACATAGCTCAAAAGTTCACTGAAATCGATCACCTCTACTCGCACAACTAAAACACCAAACTAAGCTCAATAGTTCCTTCAAACGTACCACCTATACTCTTATAGCTAATACACCAACATTAAGAGCAATTTACACATGAAGTTGTAGCCTAAAACGGTCCATGTAGTTTGAACGGAAACCACCTGAGACCAGGCATAAGCAAATAAGCTAAGTAATTTCTTCTCATATATACCTAAGTTACATTTGACAGGATAAATTAGTCGAGGTGCAAGCAAACTGACTCGAACTTCCCATACAGAGTCGGAATTAGAGACATACCATTTGAAGCAACCATCACTTCCTTGAAGTCTGTACTCAACTGGGTGTGTCATTTTGGGAGGCAGCAGTATGTTGACATCGGCAATGTGAGGACCAGTCGCCGGAAAAGGAGAAGACAGTGGTAGTAGAAGAAGAAGAAGCAGGGAAAGAAAGTGCAACATTTTCAGGTGAAAAATGAAAATTAAGCAAGACCATCAGATTGAAAGTGAAGAGCGAGTATGAGAGTTGAGGGTGATTGAAGCGGGAAAATTTGGGGCGAAAACCCGAGGTAACTGATTAGGGTTTTGCAGAGAGTTTTGGAGGAACCTAGTGCGGGGAGTGGGTTTACACGTCGGACGCGATTAACGAGGACCAGGTTATGGGAATCTTTCACATTCATTAATTACTAGTAATAACTAATTAGTAGCTTAATCCTTTGTCTGGAAGTACTTAGACCGTTTCTATTTATATTTCACTTCCCTTAAGAAGCTATATAAGCTTATATTGTATTCTTATTTACTAATATTCGAGTTTTTAATAAATGAACAAAAAATGATTTATTTAGTTAATTGACCAATGAACATGAATTAATCATTTAGTTTCCTTGGTCAAATTCATACTTTAAGGAGTGTTTGGTTCAAATACGAGTTATGATGGGATTATCTATGATGGATAAGTTATGCAGAGATTATTTTTTATTGAGTGTTTGGTTTGTTGTACTAAAAATAATACTTATGTTTTTCATAAATTTTAAGAACACTTATTCGTACAAAAGTATCTTTCATGTGTGTGAAGTGATGTATAAAAAGAATATAAAGGGATATATTTGTCATTTACTTATTTTATCCCGGGATAACTTACCCGAAATTATTTTACCACCCAAAGAGAGGGATTACTTATCCCGGTAATATTTATTTATCCCAAACTTGCTAACCAAACAACAAATTAAATGATGTTGTATTTAATTTCAACACTATTGGGTGTTATCCTTCACACCAAACGACCCCTTAAGGTTAATAACTTTCAAGGATAAAATTGGAAAAATAATGTTATTTATGCATCAATATTGTCAAATGACAAATATTAAAGATCATTTATTTTTAGTAAGCATGATATATAAATAGGAACGAACAGGGGCGGAGGTAGCATATGCTTAGGGGAACCCTCTTTGGCGGAAAATATTACTATTTATACATGATTAAAATTATTTTTTAGATATGTATAATAGATGTTGAACCCCCTTCCACTTGTTCGTGTGTTTACTTCTCAGATTTTGAACCCCCTTATTAAAAATCCTGGCTGCGCCACTGGGAACGAAGAGTATTATTAATTATTAACCTTAAAGCATTATGCTAATTTTCATCATAGACTATATAAATATTAAGAGCAACTTTCACATATAGCAAACACAAAAATCATATTTGTATGTTATAGCAAAGTTTGCATAATTGAGCTCCATAGTAAACATATATATGTATAATTCGCTATACATATACAAAAAAAACAGTTGTATAATTCGTTATACTTATACAAAGAAAGCAGTTGTATGCAAAAGATCAATTGTATAATCTGTGTATGTATAAAACAAGAAAGAGAGAAAGGCAAAAGAAAGCTGGGCAAGGAAATATTTGTATTGTATAATTATAAGTGTATAGGATGAAGATATATATATTTGCATGTGTATATACAATTTTCTCTCGCTTTATACAAACAGAAGCGCAATTTATATATTTCGTTTCTGTTTGTATAAGCGAGAGAGACGAGGGTGGTGAGTGAGATTTGGGAGAATGGCGAGCGAGATCTGGGAGAGGGGGAGAGAGGGGGAACGAAAATATATGTATATATACAATTTCCTCTCGCTTTATACAAATACAAACACATTTTATACATTTGTATTTGTATAAAAGCGAGAGAGGCGAGCGAGACTGCCACCGAACGAGAGTGGGGTGAGGCGAGATTCCACCAGGGAGAGTGGCGAAAATAGCAATAGTTTGTTATATGGTACAATTAAATCAAAGCATATTTATAGCATTTACGAGTAATTTGAATTAATAGTTTGCTATTATATACAATTTTCCCAAATATTAATAGTTGAGAAAAGGGACTTGGGCTAAATTCACTTCACACCCTATTTTGTGGGCTATTTTGAGTGGGCTCTTTTGGGCTTTTCTTTTAGAAAAAGGGTTGTTAGGTTGGATTATGTTCAAATCAGCCCCTTAGGGATACTTCCGAAAGATAATTTACGCAAATATCTTTTTTAAAGATCACCATTTAGAATTGTATCTATGTTTAAAAATTGTCGATGCCAATTATAGCCCTTAAAAGTTATCCTCTAGGACAATTGTTAAACTCGGGTTTAATATTTATTCATATATTGTTTAACTTTAAAAGACAAGATATTAAATGTCATTCTAGCATATGTAATAACTTAATCTTTTAAAGGTGATCCAATGTTTTCTCATAAAAATTTAATTTACTCAAAAATAATCCTTAAATCGTTATTCAAAAGTTGGAGGAATAAAAATAAAGTCATTTATTAAACAACTATCATAAAAAGGCACTAAACGTGGCATCATTTGCACAGGAGTATAACTTTTTATAAATATACCATGACAATAACATCCCAAAAATAGAGCGGAAAGACTTATTCCGATAAATAGTAATAGTAAGTGCTCTGCACAAGATCTAACTGATTACGGACCGCCCAAATCCAGCATATTGAAGTTTTACTTGAATTCACATAACTAACTTTACCACCAAAAGTAACTAATTATGAAGTTGATAACTTATTACTCCACATATCTCAATTTATGTGACACATTTCAGATTTTTGAGATTCAAACAAGTTTATTTCTGACCGTAAATTTTGCATATGTTTTCAAATGTCAATTGTTGTGACTTATAATACTTTTTAAGTAGTTTATAAATATATAAATTTTATTTAAAAAATCAAAAATTTCATGAGCAAATTTCCAGTCAAACTTAAATTGTTTGAGTCTCAAAAAATGAAATGTGTCACATAAATTGGGAAAAAAGGAGTATTACTCTACCTCAATTAACTTCTCACAAAGTGCTTACAATTTTGCATGCAATGATCAAGGTATGCATCACGCGCTTAGGTGTTTCAAAGATTTTTTTTTTTTGATATTCGGTATTCGATATTCACATTGCATCGATTGATCCAAACTCACATCAAATAAGGATCATTTGGAAATAGCGTTTTCTATCAATATTTTTTCATATCCAAGACTCAAAACAAAACATATAATTAAAGAAGGAGTCACTCATCCACGTTTATCACCAAATGCATTCTATATATCGTCAAACGTGGATCATAATATTGAACTTAATGTTATTTTTCTTATTTTGTGAAATTTCTACTATTTCCCCTTGCCATTTGCCAATTGCTTTTCAATTTGTTTTCTTATTATAAGAGGATGATACCTTAAAGCTATCAATCATATATATTATATACTTTGATTTTATGTAATTAAAAAAAACTCGTTCTATGCTACTAGTATTATACTTTATTACTTTGACTCTAAGTACAAGTTATGTCATAAATCATTCACTCATTTGATATTTTATATATACAATAATTTATAGGACATTGAAATTTAACAATGACTTGTCAATTCTACATTATTTATCTACATATATGGAGGGTTTTTTTAAAAATACTTTGTCATCGTTTGGTCACTGATTAAGTTGAAACTTGAAAATGAGTTTTCTGAAGTTCTGTTGAAAAAATTTTCACTGAAACTTGTGTTTATATATGTATACATTTTACTTGGGAAAAATTCATTTTTTTTTGTAAGTAGAGATGAAATTTCACCCAAAAACTTAGACAATTTTTGGGACTTGATTTTTTTAAGGGAACTATATAATAATAATAATAAAAAAGACCAAATCTCATGATCAAACAATATTATCCTATTTTATTCAATTGAAATTGGTATAATTCAATATTCTTCTTGAGTGAGTGGAAATGTAAAAAAGAAAAAAAAAATGATAAGAAGCATGGACTAAATTTGAGGGGGACTTTACTTTACAAAATTAATTTTCACTATTCTAATTAAGTACTAATCATTGTCCAGTTGGATTAACAAAATATATGTCCTCAACGGATATAAGAGTTTGCTTGGAGACTACTCAGTCAACCCAATCAAATGTTGAAGTACTACTTAATCCCAAATTAATAAAGCGTTAAACATCAAACGTGAGGTAATTTTTGTCTGGTTGAAATTTTTTCCACCAATCACCAGACCATTTAGTAAAATACTAATCCCCATTAATATAAATACAACCGTTATTATGTTTCAATTATCTGCACATTATATTTATTACAATGCTTTTTTAATAGTTGTTACATTTTTTTTTTACTGTTTTCTTCCTTTTGTACTTGATTTTGCAGCACATAAATCGACGGTCTTTCAAAAATAGTCACTCAACATTCACAAGATAGTGAAAGATTTGCGTACAGTACTCTACCCTAAGTTCATATGTGAAACTTCACTAAATATGTTGATGGTAGTGTTATTAATATATACAACATGATTAAGGACATCTACTAATTCTATATATGAAAAGTAGATTACACTACATTTATCCCAAGAAGTGATTACACTACATATAATTAAGTTGTGTTGATTATAGTCTGCAAAAGGGATTAATAACTTGTCGAGCCGGTCAAATTAATACGTATTATAAAATCAACCGTCATTTAATTTCAGTCTCTCTTTTTTTTGTTACACCAAAACATAACATAATTAGAGGACCATGTACGTGATTAGGAGTCAGGTAGAATATCGACAGATTCAGAATTTAAAATTTATATTTTTTAATAATTTTAAGTAAACATTATAACGATAAATAAATTTATGATGATCAAATGTATGATTTGGTGAATTTCTTATCCTCGTGCACACATACATGTATTTTAAATAGAAATTATTAAGTTCACGTGAATCTATAATGCTCGATCCACCGGAGATACATTCTAAGTCATAGTTAGCTGTCATATAAAGGGCCATTTGCTCTTTTTCTTGTTTATATAAAGCATATGTCCGTTCATCAATAATTGGGCAAGTTGTAACGTAAACCCCACATATATCATAAGAAAAAATATAAAAATATGGCAGCTTAACTGAACTGGTCCAAGCTAAGCTAGCTCATTAATCTCCTTTTAAAGAAACTTAATTATAAAGTGAATTTTGTCTCAAGCATATTACCGTTTCGAAGGAACTACTTTCATGGCTACTGTAAAATTAACGAATTCAATTAGATATTTTCAATCTTTTTTTAGGGTTATAACTGAAAATTAGATTAGAAACCACGCAAAAGTATATATTTATCAGAGCATTTTTCATGACTTGTTCGTTAGATAGTATCCAGCACAATAATATTATAGTTCAAAATATATCTACTAAACGTTATTCGTAGATACTAAAAAATTAAATGACCTTATACACTAAAAATTAGAGTATTATTAATTATAACATATTTAGTGTATTTTCACAAACACGATCTTTTGGAGACATCCTCCTCATTTTATCTAGCATAAATATCTGTATAATTTTATTTTTAATATCTTTCCTGAAATATCTACGCATCCATCTCATAGAAAAAAAACAAATTCCATTAATTCCAAAAAATTGTCCTGATTTGTGATTTCACTTGGACTTGTCTCGATTTTGTTCATTTTTAGATTTTTTTAAATCTATATTATATTAAATATATTGTAAAATTTGATTATATATCTATAGATCGTGGCTTCACATATCTTCAATAGCATTGTATCGTGACCGAAAGAGACGGGAAGAACAAAGAACAAGGCGAAAATATCTAGGACTAATTGAAGTAAAGAATAATACTTAATTAATTAAGATTACATTACAAAAGAATCTCTAAGTTAGTAACGCAAATTAGTCCACTAACTTTCTCTATACGATTAATCATTACATAAACCTCAACAAAATAAATCTAATTTCAACATTTCTTCACTGTTATGTAAGCTAATTTTTGAATTATGGAAGAATCTAGATATGGCAGCCGAAGCAGAGGTAGAAGAAAGCCAAAGCAGAGACGAGAAAAATGGCTTCAAATACAGAAATGATTTTGAAGAGTAAGCAATCAACGAACCAGTATCGCAATTTGTAAAGCCTTTTACTCTTCCACCTCAATCCAGAAGACATATTTTTGAATCGCCACCGTAACGACGACTGCCGATGCGGCGGCGGTGGGGGCTGAGTTAAGGAATCATGATGATCTCCGGCATGAGTACCTACTTCAGAACCAACAGTTCCGGCGACTGCCTTCTTACTTAGTCTCTTGAACGAGAAGGAATAGCCACCAGCTTTCATTTTCATTGTTCCCTCTTGGAATGAAACAGAGTTTGTGGTGAATGGGAGAAAACTGTATGTTTGTATTTAAGGAGTGGGTAGGGGTATTTTAGGAAAAGTGAAATTTTGATGGAAGTGGGAATAACTTTCTACAGTTCCGCGTGCGCGTGGGTGCACGGATATGCCTTGCGGAATAAGTGGGAGAACCAGAGTGGAAGAAATTGAAGCACTTGGTAATTACCTATAGAATTTTGGACCGTTGATTTTATTGTTTCGGTTCGATATTCGTATAAAAATTTGATTAATAAGTATGTATTTAGTAAACTCAGGTTACGTTTCAAAATTGAGATATTTTATTGAAAAAGAAGTAATCTTAAGTATCCTTTGTGGTATAGAAATAAATCTTGAATTACTTTAGTTTCTCATAAATTGCACGAAAAAATTAAAAATATGAAGACTATCCATTGTCTTAAAAATAACTTGATGCTTACACGAATAAAATAATAATACACTCATAATGTAACACAATTTGCATACTTGGTAGAGTGAATTCAAAAATAATAAGGTGTGTATTAGCTTTATGTATTAAGGGATCGTTTGATAGAGTGTATGAGAATAATGCTAAATAGAGTGTATTCGTAATACTTGCATTAGCAATGCATGTATTAGTAATACTTGCATTAGCAATGCATGTATTAGTTATGATTGTATTAATTATACATAGGTTATTTTAATACATTATGTTTGATGCATTAAAAATAGTATGTATTGCATTAACAAAAATATTTACAAAGATATCCTTCACTTTTATGATGGAAAAGACGTAAAAAAGGTTTTGAGGGGCAGTTGAGCCTTTTATCATATTAATGCATGCATTAAAATCATTGCATTGCTAATACCTAGAAATCCATGGTATTAACAATGCACACCTTAATACACAATAGAGTGTATAACTAATGCAAGCATTAGTTATACATAAGTTGAAAAAGAATATCAAACAAGGTACTAGTAATACACAAGGTTAATATATGCATTATTTTTCCTAATACACTCTACCAAAGTATTGTATTGTATTTGGTATGCTTTTTCATTCTACGTATATTGAAGTGTATATTATTCATGGAAATTCATGGTCCGGTATTTTAGTAATATAAATATCGGATACACAATAAAAGCAAAACAAAAATGCTATCATTGGACACGTAGTGCACCTTTATTCTCAAGTGCTAAAAAGAGTCCAGTTAAGATTGAAGAATCTCAAGGCTGTGTAGAATAACATTTTTCTAGTGACCTTCAGATTTATCATTTATGTTTACAACAAAAGTATATTTTCAAAGCTTTTAGAAAAAGATAAATGATATAAAGCAAGGTTTTTGGAATATATTTTTGTCTTTTAACCGACTTTAATTAGAATATTTCCATAGAAAATGGAAGGCTTTTAATACCGTCTACTTAGTGATCATGATCTCCATTGTAACAATATATATAATAAGTAAAATGTTTTATTTCGAACAGATTAAAATTTTAAATTAAATAAATATCATACTTTTATAATAGTATGAATAGATAAATACGAATATCATAAGACTAGAAAAAACACTACATCAAAAATGATATTCATTAGCGGTAATTAATTCTTAATTGTCGCTAAATATATATTTTTAGCGGTAATTAACACTTTTGGTATATGTCTCTAAAGCCTTTAGCGATATTGATTCTAATGACACTTAATTAATGTCAGTAAAGACTTTAACACTCTTTATTAATGTTTATATTTATTACCGCTAAAAGTTATTTTTGTTATAATGAAAGATACTCAATTAATGCATTTATAACATATTTAAGGATGAGACACATATCCTGTTTGACCAAATTTTTGGGTTGGCTGCTTATTTTTTTTCAAAAATGCTTATCTTTTTTTTTTCCCGTCTAGCTAAGTTTTTAGTAACGAAGGTTGTTTTAAGCCAAAAAAAGAAGTAGCTTATCCCAAAAAAAAATATTTTTTTTTTCTTGAGAAAAATACACTTACTAGCATTTTTTTTTGTCAAATACTACTTGTGGCTCAAAAATGCTTTAAATTTTTATTGACCACAACTAATTGTTTCTCTCTAAAAGAATTTTTTTGGAAAGAAAACACTTTCAATAAGCTGATTTTACAAGCTTGGTTAAAGAGGCTATAATAAATTAGAAAATGAGGTGGCTAATTACAAAAGCAATAACTTAGACTCAATTTCAAAAATTAATTTATAACGGAGAATTATCTAAATGTATAAAACCAGATTACTTGTCCATTTTTCAATCACCATGTGATTCTAACTCACTGTAACGTTTCTATATCTATATATATAATACAACCTGTCTAGTCTATTCATATAAATTTTTCTTGCTGTCATCTGATTGTGTCCCTGGTTTTTATTTTGAGCTTGGTCATCAATTCTAACCTTTAATTTATGAAATCGTTAAATAATTTTGAGATTTTTTGTTAAATCGAAGATGACTCTTAGAGTTCATTTCGTCTGAGAGATAAGAATAAATAGTCTTGGGATAAAAAAATAGTCTTGAGATAAAATTTTGATGTCTTGTTTGGTTGACATGTTTGAATAAGTTTTTTTAATAGTTAAAAGCACTTTAAAACCACGAATAAATTAGAGATAAGGGTGATGAATTGGGATCCTTTAAGGCGGGGGAACCGGACATAATCCTTGATTTTTATCATGCTAACCTAGTATATGTATACAATATGTATTGGGGTTATGAAAAGAATCATTTTGTTTACAATGTTATCTATATTTCAGTTCGGTAGAACGTGGGTCTCCAGACCCGATGTTGTAGGATAACTTATCCCACCATTTATAGCATAGTGATGGGATAAGTTATCCCATAAACATGGTGGGATAAGTTATCCCGTGATAACTAATCCCAGGATAATTAATCATGAGATAGCTAGTTCCCAACCAAGCGACCCCTTACTAGTTAGTTAATCTAAATATTATTTCAGGGTGGCAATTGGGCGGGTGAGTTAGATTTAGGTGGGTCATAATGAGTTGAGACAACAATTGGGTCAAGATCCAATTCAATTCAAATTTGCTTAATTGGGTCAAGATCCAATCCAATCCAAATTTGCTTGGGTCAAAACGGATTAGATAATGTGTTAAATAACGGGTCAAGGTTCAATCCAACCCAATTCTTACTAAGCTTAATTGTTTTATTTATTCTTTTAAATTATTTTAGTATCTAATAAAATTATTTTTTCTTTATTATTGATATAAATAACATAACAAATTGATAAAAAAGTTTTTTAAAAATATTTTGACAAGATTTCTCATGAGTCAATTCGGATCATATATCAACCCAATTTTTAATGGATTGAAATGAGTTGGGTTGAAATGGGTTGGACTAATGAATGAACGGGTCAATAACCCGCCCAAACTTAAACGGATTGGACGGATTAAGTTGAGTTTGATTTTGTCCTAATATTATTCACACAACAAATTTATTTGTTTAAGAAAATTGTTTTAACCAATTGGTTAGTTCAATAACTTTATAAGAAAACACCTTTCATTTCCCACTTAAAAATTGTGACTTCGAGTTACCAAGAAGCAGAAGCTCTAGGCACAGATCATTGGTATTGGATATATCGTTAGGTTGTGCCGACTCAAATATGCTCCCTTTTTTTTCCGTTGCAGAAAAGAGATCCAAACTAAGGATCTGAAGATTTCACGATCTGATCTATGGGGTGTTAACCCTCGGAGGACGGCTAAGAATGTCCATTAAAAGGAGCAGACCGATGAGGTCGTTTTTCAAGCACGAATAGAACGATCTAAAGGGGTTGTGCAACCTAGAGATATGGCCATATCTTTTTGATGAATGTGGTATCGAGGTTCAGTTTATTTGGAAAAGAGGTCAATCTTAGGGTCACTGAAACTACAACAGGAGTGCCCTTTTTCTATCAATAGAGGGAGCAAAAAACAGGTTTTGTTCCCCTTTACAATATGAAAAAAGAAATAAGGGTCGAAATTTAAACCGCTCACAATAATTCTACCTATAGAAAGGATCATGAAAGAGGAGACAACCCATTTATAATTCCAGCCGAGAAGACTAGTAAAAGAAAGGATCAAGAATGTTATGTATGCTCTAAGAAAATAGTGTAAAAAGAAGAAGTTTACATAACTTATTTTCCAATTGTTTGGTTAGTGCACAAAATAAAACAGAAGTGATCCAATGTGTAGGCCTAAAATGTGTTTAACGGGTTAAAATGTGCACAGTCGAAGCCCATTTAACAGTAAATATTGCAAGTTCTAATAACATTTTTAAAATTTTCAATATATATCATTATATTTTTATCAAATATCTAACAATTTAATAAATAGATTTTAAAAAATAAATGAAAAATGTATTTAATAATTTCCTAACATAATTAATTAATTAATTAATATCATTTTCATAAATATAGTATTCTGAAACTAGCAGGATATACTAAACTTGACACACTTGATTAAAATGCACACTTAAACTATGAGAAGTAGGGATGTGCATTCGGTTTTTCGGTTTGGTTTTGCACTATTCGGCTTGGATTTTTTGGTTTTTGGTTTTGTAAAAGTGTAACCCAATCTGATCCAAAATAAATTTGGTTTGGTTTGGTGTTTCTCTATTCAATTCGGCTTTTTTCGATTTGGTTATTCGGTTATGTCAATAATTAATAACATAACCAAAGTAATAATTTTGAATCCCTTAAATATATTTTCTAATATAAATCATAAGAAAAACTTAAACCACAATACTTATAAGTATACCTATTATAGATGTTCAAGCATAAAATATAAACCTAATCATCATGAAAGGCAATAACCAAAAAAGAACAAAAGTGGTTAACTCCAACTTAATTCTAAACCTAAACATATATATATATATATATAGAGAGAGAGAGAGAGAGAGAGATAATTTGTTTTTTTTTTGTTTTTTTTTTAAAAAATTCGAAACCAAACCAAAAAACCAAATAAAGTAATTTATTAATCCAAAATCAATCCAAAAAATCAAAAAACCAATCCAAATAAAAATTTGGTTTGATTTGATTTGGTTATTCGATTTAATCCGAATAGTGCACACCCCTAGTTAACACATTCATTAATCAAATAAAAAAAGGGTACTTATATGTATTGTAAATAAAATAAAAATGTAAATATTAACTAGCAAATTGTTAGTATAACGTGAAAAAAATGTTTGATAACTAGCTCTCGTTTAGCTATAGATTTTGAAGTAAAAATTTGAAACTTGAAAATTTTGTTTTTAAAATTTGAAGTTTTACTTGAAAAGATTTAAGTTTTGCGAGTGAAATTTCTGAAAACTCAAAACCTAGGTTTAACCCTTTTGAATACTTGAAAATATCAAAAATTCAAATTTCACGCTCAAACAAAAAATTGAAGACTGCTCTTAAAATATATGACCATAAACTAACTAGAATAAATATGCCATATCTATAATTTAAAATTAAGATTAGATGAAGTATTAATAACATATAGTACAATGATTATTTTCTTTAAATAGAAAGAAAAACAAAAAATTCTTTTAAAATATATTTTGTTTTTCTAATATCTCATTTCGTTTAAAGGTTTAAGAATTAAGATTTAGGTTTAGATTTAGCTAGGGTGAAGAAGAGGGGTGAATGAAGTTGCACATGTATTTAATAGGCTGTGAAAAATCTAAAATTAACTTAATTTTTAAATTAGACAAGTAAAATAAAGTATATTTTATAATATAAAATAAAGAAAATAATATTAATTTAGGATTAATATTGGGCCGTGCAGCACGGATTACCCATCACTAGTAAAGAGAGAAGAAAGAGTTTTAGGGGTCGTTTAGTACAAAAATGAATAACGCAGAGATTAGTAATGCAAAGATTAGTAATGCAGGGATTAGTAGTGCAGAAATTAGTAATGCAGGGTTTATTTTTATCAAGCGTTTGGTTCATTGTTTTCAATCCCAACTTGTGTTTGGCTTAAAAATCTTTAAAAATCTTCTTTCCAATTATACCCTTGAATTATTATGTAATTGGGTCAAGGTAGATAATTGCCAGATTTTTTTTTATGGCCTTCTAACTGACTATGAGAAGAATAATTTTGTTGTCATGTTTCCAATTTTCTACTTGAATTATTTGAGGATAAATAGTTTTCATCTTAATAAATTGATCACACAAAATGTTAATTTTCAATTTAAAAAAGATAAACCAACTACTTTTAAAATTAAAAAGACGGTCAACAGTGGTAAAATTGAATAAACCATCTACATTTATAAAAATTGCAAGTTATAGTTTTAATATGTATGTAATTTTTTAAATTGTTCAAAATACGAATTATTAGTGATATATTTGCCTTTTAATTAGTAAATGTTAAATAACTCACATTTCAAATTTGTATTGACTTGTATTAGATATATTTAGTAACAAACAACTCTCTCTAAATAATTTGTAAGCTAATTTATTTAAATAGATTTACTAGTACAAATAAAAAACATAAATAAAAAAATGAAAAAAAGTAATTAAAATGATTTGAGGGATATTTTTGTCTTTATGTGACTTATCCCATGGTATTATATCCTATGTATTACTAATACCTCCAAATGGAAGGTATTATTAATACATCCTATAATACCATGTAGGATGTGGATTAGTAATACGTAGCCTCAAATTCCTACCAAATATAGTACTAAATAATACCATACATAATATATGGACTATTTCTTTTAATGCAGCCTACCAAATGACCCCTAAGTATTATATACATAGTTATGTATGATATGAGCATTAATTTGCATATTTATGTTTAAAGTAAGAATTATTTTTTCACTATATTTATGTTAGATAATTGAATAAAAAGTAACAAGAAAACAGACCGTGAAGTTAAATGAATAGGAGAATAATAATAAAAAATTGGTGAAAAATAAAAATAGACCGCATTCACGGAGCAAAAAGGGGAACTACATATTTTTTGCTTCTTGTTTAGTCATACTAATAGATCCTCTACTTCAAAGACATCACCTATCGTCGGGATTAGAACTTCTTCGACTTCTACTCATGACGTTCCTTCCTTACCTTAGGGTTCAGTAGATTTCCTATGCTAGTGAATCAAATCTTTGACTTTATCGTGTTACTATAGGGAGAATGAAGATAATCTTTCGCTATCTTTAGTCAGTCATTTCAACTGACTTCTACTAACTTCCTTCTTAAGGAAAGCAAGTCTCATCCATTGAATTTGGGGCAAAATAAATATTTTTGTCATGATAAGTTCATTAATACTTTATTTATTTTATCTATCAATTTATCATTAAATAATTTATTTTTTCTAAATCTATCTATATATAATAGGAAGTAAAAAAACTATCACGTGCAACATAACAATAGACTTTTTAAATAATTAAAATTAATTACATGTAATAGAATTAAATAATAAATTATTATTTTATTTTAAAAATGATTTTGAGGCAGTTTTCACAATTAAACTATAATTTTTTTTAAAATCGTACTAAAAATATGGTGTTGTAACGTGTGAGGTCCCTTTTTTGTAGAAATATAATTTTAACTATCCTTCTACAATAACAATAATAATAATAATAATAATATAATAATAATAATATAATAATATAATAATAATATAATAATAATAATAAATTCTATATTTATATCTATCTATACAATTTTAAAAACAATTTAAATTTTTATATATAGAGTATATATACATATATGCATATATAGAGTATATATACATATATATAGTTATGATGATTCTATTGCATAACTTGCTTCAGAATCATCATAATCTGATTTGGAACCAGAAGTATATAGAAAACTATAAAATCTTCTCTTGAATATCATCCTCAAGTTCTAGAGTCTTAAGCTTTTCTAGCTTACAATTTGGAGCTAGATGCCCAAATTTTCCACATTTATAACACTTAATCTTATCAAGATTTCGCCTTGACCTATTCTTGGTAAATCTATGAGATTTACGATGAGCCCTACGCTCATCTGTTTCTTCTCTAGTCCTTCTTCTAGATGTTCTTTTCTTATGACGAGATCTATGAGATTCTGATTTAGAAGTTTCTCGGTTGGTGCTTTTTGAAGCATCCGGTAAATCGAATTGAGTACAAAAATCTCCTAATTGAGACTTTTCTCTAAGCTTATCCATTTTAAGCTGTCTTGAGAGTTTTAACTCATTGCACAAATTTATGTCTTCTTGCGTACAAGCCCCAATAAGCTTTCTATAAGTAAAATCATTATAGGGAATAATTCCTTGTGAATTTCTAAGAGTCTTTTTTACTCTTTCTGCAAATAAAGAAGGTAAGCCATCAATAAATTTGGTTTTCCAGAATTCTAAACCATTTTCGGGAAGTTCCATTACCCGACTTAAATAAGTGTCTTTATACCATCTAAACTCACCTAAATGTCAACATCTAAGACCATTAAGTAGAGATCTAATGGTTTCATATTGATTGGTAACTCTACCACTAAAATGTTCAAGAATACTCAAAATAAGTGTATACACAACGTCTTCTCTATTTTGAACAAGGGCAAAGCCTAAATTATCAACTTCTTCATTTACTGCCTTAGCATTAATTACTGTTGCTCTCGCATCATAGGGCATATAATTATCCCACCATCCTCTTAATTGACCGGTAAATCCTGCAATAATCATCTTGCAAATGGTCTTGTCAGTGTTACTAACACTTTTGCTAGATAGTAGCATACATAAGCATCCTATGAACCATAATCGTCAACTGTCTATCAGTTAACCCATCGAGATTTCATTCATAAATCTCGCTTCCACTATAAGAAGTGTTAGTTTGATTCCAAATCTCTTTCCTCTATTAAAAACATCTTGAGGAGTAGGCCTGGGATAGTAATATGTTTGCATGCTAGGTTTTCTAGCATAAGCAGTATTACCACTATTTTTTTTTGGATACCCATGAAGTTTATTAACTTCTATTTCCATTTGAGTTTTGAAATCAAAAGTGGCTTCCATCTTATCCGAAAAATCTTCAGCGAGACTAATTGATTTCGCACTTGCATCAAATTGAGAAAACTTTTTATCAAGAAGATTTTCAAGGTCGTGCAAAGGTCTAAGAATAAAATCATGAATCTCAAGAGGCCTTTGAATATGAACATCAGGCTGTTTTGACGAAGAAGCCTATTCCGAAACTTGTTTAGCAGATTTTAGTTTACTATCAATTTGAACAATCAGATTAGACAGGCTATCTAATTTTTTGTCTAGAGAACAAATATGTTCACCAATAACTTTAACATATAGACCCAAATAATTATTTTGAGAAATAAGACGATTAATTTCATTTATACTTACTGCGGCGACTTCATTATCAATAAATTTATGAAAAGCAGTAAAAGTAATACCAGTATTATTTGGTAAAATAAACGGAGCTTGAGGAGGATAAATGGATTGAATAATATTACCTGATTCATCTTTGTAAGATCGTTCAAGAACGTTGATGAATAAAGGCAAATAAGTGGTTATAAACCAAGGCACAAAGAACATAATATGATTATGTAATGCACAAGTTTCATAAAACTCTTGAGAAATATTATTTAAATCTTCTCGAGGATCAATTTTAATTTTTTGCTTTTCTGCAGATATCACTGTTGATAAAGTATGTAATGAAGCAGCGCGATTTCTAGCTGGACCATAACAAGGTTCTATTGGAGAAATATTTTGAATAGCCAGTCTTCTATCAGAAGCAAAAAAAATGTACTACTATAAGGAACACTTTTTTCATCAAACTGCATACAAATTTTTCCATCAAAATTTTGACTAATATGAGAGTATTCAGAATTAGTGACAACATCGGTCATTTGCTCAGGGGGTATAACAGAATCTAAAATCCAAGTGTAGGAAAATTAATTTTTTTCTCATTTTTATAGGTCTTCTTAGTAGTGACCTTTAGATCTGGCGAAATTAGTTTTTTACCAAAATAGTTTGATCAGATGTATCATATAACTTACATCTAGGATTCAAAATAGCAAGTAATTTATAATAGATTCCATACGACAAGCAAATTAATTCAGATCCAGGTGCATAGTTATAACCATGCATTTTAACATTCAAAGTTAAAGCATCTAATATATTAGAATCAGTCAAAGATATCTGCAAATTGGCCTGAGCATTAAAATAAACTGGACCATAGGCCACCGTAGATTCTATCGAACCCATTAAGGATTGACGAAAATTTAAATTCCTCGCATCTTGTAGAGCAGCTAAGAAAGTCTCTGGTAACCCTTTAAGAGTTAAAGGTTTAAAAGCAATTTGAACCATGCCAATATGCAAAAATTTATACTGAGATTTATATAATTCAATATCACGCTTATTTAATAAACGAATAGTTTGTTCGGACGAGTTTAACGCCAAGGATTGTTCAGTTATTTTAATCAATTGTTTATTAGAAATCTTATCAAACCAACCATAATCATAAATGGTTTTTATATTAACTTTCGGCATAAATATATTCTCTCTTTTATAGATCAAGAAGATATTAAAAGCACTCGACTAGAAGAGGTAGATATACCTCAAAACCTTGATTTGTTAAACAAATGGCGAATGATGCTTGCAAATGTCATGGTGATAGTTGTCAGTGCAAACATGATGAGTTCTACAAGCTGCAATCTCAGTTCGAAGACATGAATATGTTCACTATCACTGCAGATAATGTGATAGAACTTCTAAAAGAAGTTACCGATAATACTCTTTGTGAAAAGATCATTCAATTGGCTGTTGGTAAAACTAGCTCGTCAACTAGTATTCCTAATGATAAAAAGGTTAAAGATGAGTTTGATTATTCTGCTCCTTACTCCTTGTCTAAAGTTCATAATAGACTCTCTTCTAAACAAACCATGATTGTTCGTGATACCTCTTTTGATGATTTAAAAGGTGAAATTGAATATTTGAAGGAAGAAATTAAATTTCTTAAACAAAATCATATTATTTGTGATCACTGTCTTACTCAGATTGAGTCTGCTAATAGCAAAGAAAAAAAAATAAGGTTGATGAATCTACTGCTGAAGAAAATACTCTTGCCAACTCTTTGAATATTGATCCGAAACAAAATATGTTTTTAGGAATGATGCAAATTGTTACAACTCATAAATGGTATGTTAAATGTACTATATTAATTGATAATACTTTTTCTATAACTAACATTGTTATGATTGATAGTGGCGCTGATGTGAGTTGCATTCAAGAAGGTCTAGTACCTACTAAATATTTTGAAAAATACAACTCAGATGGTTAAATCTGCATCTGGTCATGCTTTAGATATAAAGTATAAATTATCTAATACTCGTATTTGCCAAAATAATAGCATAAAAGAAGAAACAAAATAAAAAACATTTCCATCAGCCATTTTAAATAAATAAATAGCAAGCTTTCCACTAATTAAAAAAGGTGTTACATGTAAACATACTTTGATTTTTGATGGCTAGCCTAAGCAAAATTGAATATATTTACAAAGAAAACGGTGACAAGTCCAAGAAGAAGAACAACAACAATATTTGTCAAAGTAAAAATATTCTACACGTGATCATATTTTAAATCTATAATGTCTTATTATGATTGTTTGGTTCATTTCATTCTATTTGATTTATTTATGTCATATGTTGTCCTTAAATCTTTAGATCAAATGAGTTTTCTATTAATATTTTTTTGGAATTGTATATTATTTTTATTTAATTTTAAGTAAGTTAATCTAAATTAATGGATCTATTCTTCTTTGAATGTGTAATGTATTTTTTTGTTCAATTATTCTTCTTCTTCTTATCTTTGTCTTCTTCTTTTTTGGGATGGGGTGAATAGGTAGATTATTTGATGGCTAGCCTAAGAAAAGTGAATAGATTTGCAAAGAAAAAAGTGAAAGTCCAAGAAGAAGAAGAACAACCATATTTATCAAATTGAATATTCTCCAAATGATATTTTTAGATCTATAATGTCTTATTTTGAATTTTTGGTTCATTTCATTTAATTAAATTTATCTCAGTCATATTTTGTACTTAAATTCTTTAGGTTGAATGAGTTTTCTATGGTTTTAATTTTAAATTTTACATTTGTATTATTTGATGATTTTTGTTGTTATTAATATTTTTTTTAGGATTGTATGTTATTTTTATTTAATTTTAGTTAAGTTAATCTAATACCTAAATTAATGGATTCTTCGAGTGTAATGTTTTTTGTTGAATTATTATTATCTTCTTATATTCGTTTCTTTTAGGTCGAATAGGTAGATGTTTGATGGCTAGCCGAAGAAAAATTTATATATTTGTAAATAAAAAAGTGATAGACTAAGAATAATAATAATAATATTTATCAAAATGAAAATCTTTGCATATGATGATATTTTTTTTATCTACAATGTCTTCTTGTGATTTTTTTGGTTCATTTCATTCAATTTTATTTGTTACTGTCAAATTTTGTACTTGAATTCTTTAAATCCAATGAGTTTTCTATATATATATATTACATTTGTAATGTTTGATGATTTTTAATGTGGTTAATATTTTTTTAAAGAATTGTATGTTATTTTTATTTAGTTTGTTTGTATTATTTAAAATTGTTTTCTATTATAATTTTACACGAATTCAAGAATGTGAAGAATATTTTGAACCTTTTGAATTGAAAAAAATATACCAACAGTAATTACTATTTTGTTTTTAAATTAACAGATTAAATAATTCCTATTTTATTCATAAAAAATGATTTTACAGCATTTTTTACAATTAAACATCTTTACTATCTATTTAAATATTTTTTTTACAATTAAATATTTTACTGCTTATCAAGCTATGAAAAACATTTTTGCATTCAAAGAGTAAAGGAGATCATTTTTTACAATTAAAACATTTTTACTATCTAATTAAACATTTTACTGCTTATCAAGCTATGAAAAACATTTTTGCATTAAAGAGTAAAGGAGAAACTATATAATTTTTACTTCTTATCTTATTTAGATTTAGTAGGCGTTTGCATACATGTTTTGTACAGTTTTTCTTGAAATCCAGACAAGTACAATAATGTTAAAGCAGTCTATAAGAAATATAATGATTGCACAAACAATATAGCCATTACAAAAATGTTAAAGCCGTCGGAGAAATATCAAAATTGCAAGCATGAGAGTAAAGCAATGTTTCTCTCTATAACAAGAAAGAATTTATAAGAACAAACAATGACATACATCTCTTCATCTCTCTGTATTTTAGTAGAAGTAATATCTACGGAGGTCAACAAAGATCTCTCTGTTTAGTTGATGTAATCTCTATGAGTCAACAAAAACAAAAGAGTTAGTTTTAATTTACAATCACATCAAAGAATTATTATATAAACTACATACCTTATATCCTGATAACTTCAGCTCCTGTCATCAAGTACGATAGTCATTCTTTCCAGGACTAATGGACTCTCCTCCGTTTCTAGTACCTCAAATGAACCCTCTTCCCCAATGTATGTCCTCTCACCAATTTGAATTTTGATGTGTGGTGACCCCACAAGAACTTCATGAGGACCTTGGCAAATAATGAATACTAGTCTGTCGTCGTATTCAACAATGATATGACCCTCAATCGATAGTCCCAGTATTCTATCGATATCCCGGGGAGGTGCGACAACCCACAGTTTATTCCAAGATTCATTATCATCGAAATCCCATCCTTCAATGTTCGAAGTTGGTTCGTCATTCCAAACAAGCATACCGAGCATAGAGTTGTTGTACAGCTTAACCAACAATTTGTTGTAATCTCCATCTTCTTTCCATATTAGTACCGTCAAATTTCACAAGAAATTCTGATTTCCTATTCTCCTTATGTTCAATAGCTAGCTATCCACAATGACTGCTCAGGCTAATTAGTGGCCTAAAGCCAAAAATAAGTTGGAGACCTAAATTTTAATTAATTTTTTATATATGAGATTTAAGTTATTTCTTTCTTTTTAATAGAAAAAAGTTTTACTTTTTCATGATCTTAAACTAAAGATATATACCAAAATATTTTTTAATCTTATGATCTTAAACATATCATGTGGAAGTTAAATTTAAAAATTGATCCATTAAAAAAAAAAAACTTTAATATTTTGAAACTAATTAAAATATTCTTTATTTTTTTTTTGTTAAAAAAAGTTTAAGATAATTTTATTACTACTAAAAAATTATGCCCTTCGAGTTTTTAGGCCTAAGACATATGCCTCATTTTTAAAGGGCATGGCTAAGGCTGGCAACGGAACCGGGAGGTACCGGTACCGGTTCCGTCTTGATTCCGGATAGTACCGGTTCGATCCGGTATTGTGCCGGTCCGGGAGGGGTAACGGGACGGAAATCGGGATTTATCGATCCGTCCCGGTTCCGGTCCGGTTCATTCAGTTTTTTGTTTTTTTTATCTTGAATTTTAAATTATAGCCGTTGAGAGCCGTTGGGCAATGGGTTTTGGGCCCCACCAACGACTCTTTCACCCCATAACTCCCCTTTACACCTCACTACCCCCAAACTTTTTTTAATATCCTAACCTTCTTAAAACTACATTTTCATCCTTTTTTTAAAACTATAAATACCCCTAATCTTTCATTCTTTTCACTCACAAAAATATCTTCTACTGTCTCTACTCTCTACTCTCTAAATTCTCTTGTTCTCGTTAAAATTACGAATTTGGTCTTTGAAAATTGGAGTTTCAAAATTCAACTTTCAATTTTCGGCTTCGAGTCATACACGCCTACTTTTTTAAGTAGACGTTTGGTACATTCGTTCCAACTCACTTTTCATTTAGTTATTTATTTGTTTGCATTTAATTATTTATTTTGTGAGTAATTAATCTCTAGTCTCTACTTATTTAGTTATTTATTTGTTTAAAATTTTGCATTACATTTTCGTATTATATATAATTTACTCACTTTTTTATATTTGAATATGAATTATTTTCGTATTATATATAATTTATTCACTTTTTATATTTGAATATGGATTTCGGAATAAACATTATTGAAAAGGGTAAAATAACCATAGTTAATTCGTTCACTAATTTATCTAGCTCAAAATCCAAGAAAAATAAAAAAACCGGTAGTACTTCTCAATCTAAAACTAATTAACCTTCTCAATTAAGAATAAATACGGATGATTATACGCATGTTGATGAAACTGTTTATAATATTGATAGTAATAGTGGATTAGATCCTTATCATGAACATTTACAAAGAAGGTTTGGTAATTTTGATGAGGAATTACCTGAAGATGTTGAACATGATAATGTTAATGATTATATTGATAGTTTTGATAATAATGTTGATGAATATGATGATGAAACTGAGGCACCGTTAGCTACTAGTCCCACTCCCAATCCCTCTTCCTCGACTCCCGCTCCCTTTCGTTGTCCTGCTCCCGTTCCCCCCGTGCATCCTAGGACTAAGGTAGAACGCGCCAAAAAATCAATTGATTGGCAATTTATGACTCAAAATGAAGATAAAACACAAGTTATTTGTAATAAATGTAAACATAGAATGAATCATAAAATTGAAGGAAAACAGGATGGGATGGGACATTTGAGTAATCATTTAATGTCATGTTGTAAAAATGAATTTTTGCATGTTAAAGTTGTAGCCGAAGCTAAAAAGAATGGTACCACTCTTCCTGAAAATGTAGGAGTAGATGGTTCTAATATGGTCAAAACACAATTAAATCCTTCTAATGTTTCTGGTTCTAGTATACAACGATCATATAGTAGAGAAAAAGATCTTGAAAAATTAGCTAAAATGAATGTTGTTATGGGTTTGCCATTTAGTTTTGCTGAAAATCTCGATTTTATTCATTATATTCAAATTGTGTATAATCCACATTTTAAAGGTTTTACTAGAAATACAATTAAAAAGGCTATCTTTGATTATTAAGCTCAACATTTTCAATATCTTCGTTGTTTATTTTATTATAACCATTGTAAAATAGCTATTACTTCTGATATTGGGTGTAGTGTAAATGGTAATGATTATTTCACTATTATTGCGCATTGGATTGATGAAAATTGGAATTTGCAAAAAAGAATTTTAAGTTATAAATGTTGTGAAATGCACAAAATCGGTAGTTATATAGCTCAAACAATTATAGATGATTTACAAAACTATGAAATTTGTTGATAAAATAAGTAGTGTCACATTAGATAATGCTTCTAATAATAGAACTGTTGTTGAAATACTAAAATCGTCTCTTTGCCCCTATTTATATTGATGATTTTCATATTAGGTGTGCTGCATACATATGTAATTTGATTGTTAGAGATAGTATAGCAATGTATGATGATGGTTGCACAAAAGTTGAAACTGCATGTCATTTTATTTTAAATGTCAAGTTAAGTCTAGACGTAGAGATTTTGAAAATCGTGTCGTGAATTTTAATCTTCCACCTAGGAAAAAATTCCCAAAAATTAGTGTGTACTAGATGGAATTCTTTATTTGAAATGTTTGAAGTTGCTTATGGATATAAGAAACCTTTACAAATGGTTTGGAATGCTCATAATTCAAATATGATATATAGACTTGATGATAATGATTGGACTGACATAAAAGAACTTATAGAATTTTTAAAAGATTTTTATTTAACTACAAAAAAAATATCTGCACTTTATTATCCAACTATTTGCTCTGTTTTACCTAATATTTGTGCTATTTCTAGTAAATTTTATAAATTCAAAAATAAACCAAAATTTGAAGAATCTGTTAAGAAAGTAATTGAAAAATTTTAAAAATATTTTATTCCTATTCCTCAAATTTATTTAACTGTTTGTTTGTTAAACTCACATTACAAAGATGAAGGTGCATCACGAATAGTTGATAAAATATATTTTAATTTGAGTATTGATAGTGAAGATGATGAAACACCTAGTTGTCAAGATGTTAAACATAGTATAAAAATTGAAGCTAGAAAATTGCATGACTTGTATAATTCTAATAGAAGAAATGTAGTATGTAATGAAGAACCGAAAAGTTCTAGGTGTAGATATAATGAAGATGAT
>NW_006239481.1:184287-189223 GCF_000226075.1 Solanum tuberosum
AAGGTGTCTGTGTATATTAGATTTTTTAATACTCTACTAATATTTTGTAACTGAACTTGTACTATTTAATTAATATTAATAAAAGTATAGGCTATTCGCCTTAATTTTTTTTTATTATTGTCTTCAAATTTAACTTTTGAAGTGTGAAATTTAAAATTTTATAGTTTTAAAGTTTGAATTTAAACTTTCAAAGTTTTAAATTGTGAAATTTAAACTTTTATACTTTTAAAGTTTGAAAGTTTGTATTTAAAACTTTAAAAGTATAATTTTTTTTGTTTCTAATAAAATTATAAGAGTTTTAATATTATTTGAGTAATGTTCCTAATTTTTTAATTTTAATTATAACAGTTGGGACCCGTGGTGCCCGGTTCCGGTCCCGTTGCCAGCCATGCCGGCATGGCTATCCAGTACGGTTCTCTATTGAAAACAACGTCACAAGAGCTCTTATGCTCTAATTGACTAATTCTAAGGGAACCTCAGACTCCTGATGGATCCATTCGGAATGCCGACTGTTGACTGAAAGGATCTCAATTTCTCGTTTGTTAGTAGAGAAGATTAGTCTAACAACAAGAAAATCATTCCCAGTATCTGCCGTACCTACTGAGACCAGCTGTTTATTTTGTTTAGAATTGGAACTTAATTCCACAAATTTGAACATCCTCGTTGAAGGATTCCAAAGGGTTATCATGTCACCCAAGGGGGCGACAAAGACATATTATGCCTTTTAAAGAGGCAACCATCTCCATCTCAAATAGATGGTTAGAAAAGGGACTCACAGGTTGAACTACTTCTCTAGAAGTGTTTATTAAGGAAAAAACAGAGGAAGTATCGTTTACCTTCTTCTTTTGGATGAGTGTAAGAACAGCAGAATTGTTAATGTGGGCAGCAAGATTTCCCCAAAAGACACATACAGAACGAAATCTGCAAATTCTCCTAATCGGAAGCCTGCAGAAGATTTGCCTTATTATATCATAAGGCACTGCCATGTTGATTTCTTTGAAAGAAGGTGGAAGGTTGAAATGTTGATTTCTTGAAAGAAGGTTGAAAGTGAGTTCTTGAAGCAGAATTATTGAAAGGTAAGAGACGAAGTTTTATGAATAATTGAAAGGGGATTTAAAGATACAAGATATTTATAAGGATTTGGGCTTTCAGCTAAATAAAATAAAAATAAATAAATAAATAAAATAATTTTATTTTAAAATATAAAAATTAAGGTGCTAAGTAAATTTACGAGTTATATTTTTGTTTGAAAGAATTATTGAAAGCCACCGCGTGACATCAAGACGAGGAAGGGACTCGTACTTGTCCCAAAAGGGCCAACTCAACTCTTGTCTACGGAGGGAGAGAGAGAGAAAAAGGGTATAAAGGGAGTGTTTGAGGTAAGAATCCAGGGGTGGATCTGCAGCAAATTCAAAGAAAAAGATACCATCGAGGCTGCGGAAAGAGAAAAAAGTAGGGGAATTAGGAATATCGTTTTCGATACCATTTCATTTTTTATTTTTTTTAGTTCATCAAGACTTATTGTATGTGTTTGGGTACATAAATATATATAAGCTTATCATCATATTGTGTGTCCACATTTTTTTCTCTGTATTAGAGGAAAAAGGGGTTGAGAGAGTTGGAGGCGGTGGATGGTTTTGTAAAAGATAAAGAAAAGGAGTGAGAAGAACATGATTGAGTTGAGAGAAGGGACTTGTTATCCTAAGGCTTTAATGGGAGTGAATGTGGGTCTTGCTTCTGTCGATGCCCTTATTGCAGTTCTTGCTTTTGCTCAGGTACTCTTCTTTCTTTCCACCCTTGTTCTTGATTGTTCCAGTGGGTGTTATATATGTGGGGTTTCTGCTAAAAATTCTGTCTTGATTCTTGCAATTGTTGTGTTGGGTGTTTGTTTCTTGTTCCCAATTTGGGATTTTGGGAATGCATTCCAATTGGGATTTTTGAAGGGTTTTAATGGATTCTGAATGATGGATGGACATTGGAAAGGTGCTGTTTCGGCTAGGTTTGTGCTATTGATTGAAAAATTGAGTCCTTTTGCTAAATTTTCTTTGTGTGGCTCATTACTTTCTGGTTTCTCTGTTGTCAATTCCGTTAATATGCTTGAATTCGAAGGAATGGAAGTTCAATTGCCTCAATGGGGTTAAGTTTTTTACTTTCTAAGTTATCATGGGTTTCTACAGACGCATTTTCTTGAGACAGTTTTCTGCCATTGTCATGCATCGTTTAGTATAATAAGTAGTATATATCTTTGAAGAGTTCTGCTGAATTGACTAATTTGAAATTGCAAAGATTTGGTGTCAAAGAGACCAAATGTAATCTTGTTCCGAATTTAGATTTTCTGAAGCAGAAAGCTTATTTTTTCATGGGGACTTACTTGGCCATAGACCACTTGCATAGCGATTTTTACTATAATTTCTCTTCGTCTTCGCTGGGATGAGTAGGATTGCAGCTTTTTGTGGACCAAATTGTGATAAGTTTTGTCATATAGTGCTTGCAGCACATCTAGGGAGTTGTCGAGAAGTGATTCTCACTGTTTGGAGCGACTTTACCAGTATTATGGCATTTATGGCCAATATGATTCCCCATGTAGATTGCATTAACTGTATGATTGTTTTCTCCACATTCAATAGATTTTACTGTATTTGGTGAAAATGGTTGGTGCTATTGCTACAATACCATCTAAGATACTAGCTAAATTTAGAACTTCTGAATCTCTGGTATTCATATACCCGCTCTGCATTTGTTTAGGTGAACATGATTTTTGATGTCTGTGAGAATGGGCTAAAATTGAGATTGTTCTTGAAGCAGACCACTGGGATTCAACCATGTGTTGTTTTTCTGTTAATGCTTATCAAATACCATAGTAGTCCCATGCTTGCATTACATTTGATTTAAAATGGAACAAAACAATTGTATCTGAAATTATATTATTAAATCGAAGAATCAAGGAGATTGTGGATACTAATTCCATTCATGACAAAGAGATCTTATATCTCAAATTTGGATAAGAGATATGTGTAAAACTCTTCTTTCTCATTTGAGAGTGCAAGATATCATTACAAAGAATAGTTTGAAAGCTTTTCGGAAAGTAGCCGACTTTTAAGAGCTAATGGCTCTTGTTTAAGGAAGGAGTGTACCTTGCTTTTCCTTTTGAGATATCCGGTACTCTTACAGAATTTGGTGATCCTTTTGTTTTCTCTCTCCAATTACAGTTAAAGCAAAAACTTGGTACCTTTGGATAACATTTAATTGCAAGCTAAAATGGTATAAGCATAACTCAGGGAATGGATTTTTTTCCCGATCCATGTTGTTGCCAATGAATTGCAAACTGAATCTCCAAATATCCTCCTTACCCCTCTTCCTTTAGGCATGACCTCTTTGAAAGTTAACTGACATACCCCACTTCATATCCCAAGATCATGGTGGATGATGGTTAACTGCAGTGAGGAAGCATTCCCTTTTTCTAATTATTTTTAAAAAAGTTTACTTCTTAAGAAGAAAAAGACATTGCAGACCTGTATCAAAATATTTCATCACTGCTTGGTGTGGCTTTCTTCTGTGACTTAGGTTGCAACTTTCTCCAGCTACTTCTTCTTCTTCTTCTTATTATTATTATTATTATTATTATCATGCTGCTATATTCTTCTTTGCTGCTGCGTTTTTTTTTCTCTTCTCTTGTTTCAGTCTTCTTCAGCTTTTATATTCTTTATTTGTTTCTCTTTTTTTTTCCCTTCAGTTTGTTAATTTATTTATTTGTCTTCTTCTCTCTTTTTTCTTTCATGTGCTGCGTATTCTTCTTCTGTGTAATTTTAATTATTCTATTTCTATTTTCTTCTCATCTTCGTTTTATTCTCTTCTTTTTCAGTAGCTTTTTTTGAATTACAGTTGTTTTTTAATTTTTTGTTCTCTTAACAGCAATTTCAAAAGGCATCATCTGAGCAAAATAGAGAGCCATCAATTTTTTAAATGGCATCATCCATTTATGTTTTGTTTTTTATTTTGCTTGTCCTATCAAGGATTTTTGGCTATCAACTTTCTAGTTTTTAAATTGAAAGATTTGGTTTTATATATTATTTCTGTTGATTTCTTTTTTTATTTAGTTATTTTACTCATGCGTGCTAGGTTTATTTTATATTTGAAATTGTGCTTCACTTAAATGAAGAGAGCACTTGGCTTCTCGCTTCTAGTGAAGCGAGCCTAGTTGCTTTTTTGCGCTTCATGCTCTCAAAAACACTGCTTCCCAGCAAACTACTCTATAATTAGTCCAAGGGGAGGGCTAGATTGGTTTTCTTCTACAAGTATAAGTGTTTGTCTTCTCCTCATGTATCTTGATTGGTTCAAGATGGAAATCCTTAAGAGTCCCTTGATTATTTGTCCCACTTGAGTAAAAAATTGTTTCTTCGGCTTGGTAACTCTTAAAGGAGGTGTTTGACACATGAAAATTTTATTAGAAGGGGCTTCTCCCTCAGCAGAAGATGTTACCTATGCCTTGTTTTTGCATTGCCCCGTTGCATCTGATATATGGAGTATATTCCTGTCCATTTGTCATTCAATGAGTTATGCCTCATAGCATAAAAGCACATACATAAGTGGGGACAATAGAATGTAAGGAAACAATTAAAAAGCTTTGACAGACTGTTCCAGCTTCTATTTTATTTTTTGGTGCCTATGGCTGGAAAGAAATAGCAGAATATGCTTTTCAAGGAAACTCTTCTCCTATTCATGCTTTGAAGTATAGATGTCTTAGAAACATTTTTTTCTGGAGTAACCATCATATTCTAAATAATTTTGATCAGCTTTTAGACTTTGTTAGCTCCTTAGGCGGCATATAGGAAGACCACTGTTTAATTTAGGTGCTTGCTTAATATGACTAGTTGCTAAGATTGAGAACCAGAGAGGCCGTGGGGAGGGGGGGGGGGGTTGGGGGGGGGGGGGGGTT
>NW_006239481.1:189488-199072 GCF_000226075.1 Solanum tuberosum
GGGAGGGGGGGGGGGTTGTGTGAGAGTGAGAGTTTGATGTTGTCAATGAACTATCAGCATTCAACTACAATCTAGAACCTTTGTGAAGACGAGGAATGAATCAAGCAGAGTACTTTTTGACACCAACTGGGTGTTTTTTAAAGAAATTATTTGACCAACTGAAAAAGAGAAAACCTTAATCTAGCTTAATTCTAACCTTGGCATACTGAAGCAATCTAATGGCTGCACACCAGTTTGGTGCTTCTTTTTAGGTTGCTGCTTGTGCCTTTTGTGGTTGCATAATGTTGGTGCAACTCTATCAGAGTATATTCTTGTGCTGTTAATGACTCTCACATCTGCAGTGTGGTAGTGATTATTTCTGGCTAAATAGATTGTGTCGTCATATTTTTGTACAACTAAAGTTGCTTATCTATTTTTCCAGTTAATGAGAATTCACTCTCGGAATACACACAATGGCTGGACTCGTCAGAAAGTAAGCATTTCATCCTCAATTCTCTGGCTGATTTTATTGGTACCCGAGCTGGATGAAAACATTCTATCCTCCTACTTCAAGTTAAAGTACCTTCCCAAGGTCTAAGTAATTATTGAACAATGTGAAAACAGGCCAATTTGCCACTGACACTTTTGTCTAGTTCCAATTATGAATAGCAAATATACTAATGAAGCATGTTGCTAGATGCTTATATGCAAATGATTTTTCCTTTGATACCGAAAGTTACTCGGATTTGGGTGTGGTTAATTCTCTTTGGGAATTGCACCCCAAGGTGTGGCCTAACTGTCAATGAAGATGAAAACCATGGAACATAGTAGAGACAAAGACTCCTAAGTGAGTTCTTCCCATTTGCCTAAGCCTCGGCTGGTAAAGTTACCCTGTATTTGTGTTGGTGTGAGGTAGTTGAAGTGCTCGCAAGCTGGCCTAAACTCCACAATTACAATAATAATAATTTCTGCGGCAACTAAGACTTAGGTATGCAGGTTCAGGTGTGTAATCGTTTGTATCTTTACATTTACCATAAGTGATAAGGATAAAATCATGGAGGAGGTGTGCGTATAGGGAGTATAGTTTGAGTACATGGCTGGTTATGTGAGCTCTATTACTGTTGGTACTTGGTATAATGTATTCTTTGCATATTTATCAGAAACACTTCTCTCATCTGTTTTCCTTCTAGCCGAGCTGCTAACTTATGTTGCTGGTTTACCTATTAAGAGTGTAGAAGAGAGGAGAATGTGAAAAGTCCAAGAACCCATGTTGATGATATTCAACTGAATACTCTTGTCTAAACCATTAGTTTTATAATGTTCAAAACTTGCGTGCCTAGCATTTACGGTTCAGGTGACATATCATCTCTTTTTAATAGGAAAATATTAGATAATTCAGGTGACAGAACAGTGGTCTTCAGAAGCCAAAATATACTTGAAATGCCTTTACAGTTCTGGTATTAAGTTGGTTCTTTCTCACTATTGCCATAGTAATGAGTAATGATCCTTTCCCTCCATTTCTACAACTTGATAACTATTACCTAAAATTTTATTTTTGATAACCATTGCCTAAATTACTGTTGATCATGTAGGTTTTCAAAATTTTAGTATTCATACCAGGTTAGTCTCCAGTATTTTCCATGTGATCTAGTTGTACTCTCTCAATGTATCTCTTTTCCCCTCTCAGTCCTCTGATGAGTACAAATCCGAACTTCAGGATATTAAACCCAGCCTAATCACTTGGCCATTATGGTATTAGTGGTTCATTTATGCTCACATCTAAATTCTTTGGTGTTAGAGATGAGGGGTGTCTATGCTCAGTTCTTGGTGCAAGATCAGTCTATTGATGATCCCTAGGACGATGGAGGTTTTACGCGTGTGATAATGGTGATATTTAGCTCTGTAACAGTCAGGGTCATAGTAGTGATTGTCTTGTGGAGTTAACCGGTAAATGCTGGGCCACTACTACTTTCTACCATGTTAACTTCCAGCCAAGTGGTACAATGTGCAGTGCAGATTGGGTTGGATATTCTGGTGATGTTACTTCTTCAAAAGAACACAAATGCATCTTTGAATAGCTGATATTAGTGAACATTGAGGAGTCTCGTTCTGCATAAAATGGTCCAAGTATGGTGCATACAAGATGCTTCTTCCCCTCATTTGAAGGCACTACCAAAAAACCAGAATCAGTTTACCTCCTTGTTCTTCTAATACCTGACTGTGAAGTGGGGAATGCTTGATATACCTATCGAAAAAGGGAACTGGGCTAAACTTGATAATATCTACGTAGACTAGCTCCGTGTAATAACAAGTAAAAGACTTCATCAACTCAGAGGTAGCACTACATCTCTTGGAGGATATACACATATATTAGAATTTGGAAATATATTGCCTTAATTAGTTTAGTTTACTGATATGAAGTGACAGTCATCAAGTAGATTCAATGATTCTTATTCCTTCTGTCCTGGTTAGCCTTAATAAAATTCTTTAGTACATTCAATGAGGTTTCCTTCTTATTTCACTTATGTGCTAATTACAAATCATGCTTACTGGACGTCACTATGAAATTGCAGGTATTTCACTTGATGATTGGATCTTCAAATTTGGGTAAGCATCTTATTTTTTCTGTATTATCGTCGTTCTATCTACGGATTATTTTTCCCTGAGATCTCCCCGGGAGCTCTTATCAAAAGAAAATAGTTGCACTTTTTACTCATAATATTGGGTTTCTTAAGCCAATTGTTGATGCATATTTATTTTGTTTTGAATGCACATGGGAGAGATCAAATAATGCTGAAGCACAAAATGATAAGCAATTTTAAGAGTCAATGCAATGATATGACTTAAAAGTTCTTAGATCATATTTTGCAAAATATGAAGTTGCGCAAGACTAGGTAATATGCCACTTTTCTTTTATCATTTTATGGGAATACAAGCTTCCTGCAAACTTTTCGTCTGTATGGGGTAACTGAGTTTCTTATACATAGAGAACTAGCAAATAATCTTGATATTTGTTCCTTGTGTAGCTTCTCACTAACATTTGACTCAATGGTGAAAGTGTTGAAAAGCGACATGTTATGCTTTAATTAAATGTAATTAAAATGTGGGTTCTTCTGAAAAATGTGCTAATACGAAATAAGAAGTATTTTAATCTAGTGCAATCTATAAAAATAGAAGAAAGAAATATGTATCCAGCGCCAGAAAACATAATTATGAACAAAAACAACAAACTCAGACAAATGAGTTGGTAGATACACAACTAGATGAAATATTTAGAGGTAAGATGATGTAAATCAAGTTCAAAGATCATGCTACCTTTCTAATTCAGATGCAATTTTGCTGCTTTAAGTTTCTAATTCAGGTTTAGCAACTACTTCTGCTGCACTGCATTTCTAACTTCTATTCCTAATAGTAACAATTCATTTGTTACGTTCTTTGTAACAAAGTAATATATTAACATATTGCCAATTTGCTTACAATGTGTTGAAGATATTCCGTACTACACCTCTTTCCAGTGATGTATATAGATCTTTCTATGGGTACTACAATTTCTTAGTTCTCTTTATGTAATTATTGGCTCGGAGTTTCAGCGCTGCTTATCTTTTATGTGATTGTTCATTATTCCGGTGACACCGGCAAATATTTACTGATCCTAGTAGTGTCAAATGGGCGAGTTGGGCTGAATTTGAGAATATGAAAATGGGTTGAGTAAATAAATAGCGGCGGGTCATTGACCTGATTAAATGTTAGTTGGGCTAAAGTGGGGTGGGCTGAGATGAGCTATAAACCGGGTCATAACCCTACCCACCCAATTCCTACTAAGTTTTAAATTCAAAGTTTGTTTTCTTATAATTTGCTTGAGTACCTAATAAATTTTTTCCCTTATATTGTGACTATATAAAACATATCAAATAAAAAATGTCTTTTTAAGTATATTTAGACAAAGTTTCTCATGAGTCATGCAGGCTGCGTATCAGCCCAGTTTTAAAATGGGTTGAACTAAGCGGGTCAAAGTGAGCCCGCTTAATAAAATAAGCGGGTTATTAACCCGTCCAAATCTAAACAGGCTGGATAGTTACCTATTTCAAAAAAAAAATCTAAACAGGCTGGCTGGGTTATGATTTTATGGGCTGATTTTCTAGTATCTTGTTTTCAAAGTAAACAAGCTCAGTTAGTTTACCTCATTGAGTTTGAGATGACGTGTTAAAGTGAAGAGTATGATTAAAACTATTCTATTGTGAATATTGTGTAGTTTAATACTATGTCATGATAACTAGAATTCCAATATTTAAACTCTAAATCTATAAAGCTCAAGACTCCTATAATAGAGTCCTCGTGCATGTTATCATTAACCATCCGCATAAGAGCTCTTCTCCCTTATTTTCTCTCTTTCTGTAGTTGAAAAAAGAGACACCTCTTTTAAGTAGAAGGTTAGTAGGTAGTTGAGCGTTTTCTCTCTTTCCTTTGGGACAACATGGTTCTATCTTAGAGCACCTCTACTTACCAGTATCATTACTATTATTATTATCATATTCATGTTAGTACCCTTTTAGTCTACCAATAGTTTTATGCATGGAAAGTTTAATCAGAAAGTTGATTTATGTTTTTTAGTTTTCTCTGTAGGTTTCTGTAAAAGGTGTTTTCCTGTAGCAGTTGTTTTTCTCTGTAGTAGTTATTAGCAGTAAGGAGGTTATTCCTCCACTTTCTCAGTTGTAGTAGGAAGTTATTTCCTTGTTATTAGGTGGGTGGTTAATCCACCAATGTTGTATTTAAGTTATTTTAATTCAATGGAAAGGGGAGCAGAAAATTATTCTAGTCTTTGAGTACTTCAAACTCAAGAGATTGCAGGTTCTCTCTTAACGAACCAGCACCATAGGTCGTAGGAAGAAAACATTTGATTTCACACTAAAGCGCCCCATAACCAGATCCATATCAGGGGACCATAACAACTAGGTATCAGAGAGAGATTTTTAATAACAATTGGGTATGAGACTAGGATTGGTGTTCCCTAATGAAGGTAATGGCAAGGAGTATGTGTTTTTTCTAATTTAAGGATATAATCTCATTATTCAATGATGTCTAAATTACTTTCAAAAGTTTCTTGACTCATTTAGTAGATTTCACATTTAGCTTCTGTTAGCACCCCTTTAGTCTACCAACGGTTTACACATCTAGTCTTTGAGTACTTCAAACTCAAGAGATTGCAGGTTCTCTCTTAACGAACCAGCACCATAGGTCGTAGGAAGAAAACATTTGATTTCACACTAAAGCGCCCCATAACCAGATCCATATCAGGGGACCATAACAATTCTTCAATTGTATCACTGGTATTGTTTCTTTTACTTGGGTTATCTTCACTATTCTTGTTTTTAGTACTTCTCTTTTCTATAGTATTTTCACAATAGCTTTTACTCTTGTATTTGTCAAACCTGTTTTTGAAAATGTTTTTCTTGATCCGAGGGTTTATCGGAAACCTCTCTACGAGGTTGGGGTAAGGTTTGTGTACACCCCAACCTTCCCAGACCCCACTTGTGGAATTGCACACTAGGTATGTCGTTGTAGAAGATCTAGCTTCTCGTTTGGTAGAAATTAAGGGCACGAAGAGTATAAGCTAATTTGGACATGAAACTTTGATAAACCACCTGTGCACGTGTGTACAGTTATCTTTAATACTTACCTTTATCTTTTATTTTTTGCTTTCTGTGCATTTCATAATGATAAAGCAAGTTACTTTCCAGCAAGTAATCTGTTAGAATTTAGTTGCTAGTATGAATCGGTCATTAACTTTATTCTCCTGCAGGTTATTTCCTTTATTTTTTGTTGACAATTGTTGCCGCATGTAAGGGTTGGATTTTCTGGTCGCACTCCTGTGGCTTTGTTGTTATGGGTATGTGCAAACCCACCGTGTTCTTTTTCAACTGAGGCTATTTTAACTAGGACTAATGAAAAACTATTTTGCAGCTTTCCCCAAAATTCTTTTCCTTGCTGCATTTCTTCTTCTCCTTTCTTTCTGGTAAGTTCGCCTTCTGTTTTCTGTATCCTTGGACATGTGAAAATTATTGTTGTGTATTTAACTATTCGCCTTCCTTTTATAATTCTAAATTTGAGGAAAAGAAACTACTTTATGAGGGAAATTCAGTATCGTGAACTTCCCATTTTTTCTCCAGAGTCCATCTTCATTCCAAAAAATAATCTTGGGCAGAGAAGCAGTACCTGTTACTTAAATCAGTAAGCTGCCAAAATCAGCAGTTTGCAAGACACTGCTACTGAACTTTAGAATGTGGTTGACCAAATAATGATCCTCTTTTGGTGAATAGCAGTTATTTGCTAAGTTGCGCGGACTCTTCACTTTCAATGCCACACCCGTGTCGGATTTTCCAAAAATCCACTACTTTTGGATAATCCTACATGCACCAGTTGTCATTTTGAAGAGTCTGAGCAACATAGGTTACTTGAGCCTAGTGCTATTCATACATTATAGATTCTTCTGCTCTACACCAACAAAGTTGTCACTTGTCATGTATCTCTTTTTTTTTAATATCCGATCAGTGGTGCACCATTCAGTGCTTGGTGGATAATGGGCACACTCCTTTATACTTTCTCCACTTAACAACAACAACAACAACAAACCCTGTGTGATCTCACAAGTGGGGTCTGGGGAGGGTGGGGTATACACAAACCTTACCCTACCTTTGTGGGGTAGAGAAGTTGTTTTCGATAGACTCTCGGCTCAAAAATGGGAAAAAGAGTGTTTTACAAAACAGGTTTGAAAAATACAAGAGTAAAAAGAACTATGATGGAACTATCAAAGAAAAGAAATCGACAACAAAAAAAAAAAAGCAAAGTAAAAGAAACAACAGTAGTTCTAAATTTTAAAGAAAAAGGTAATGATACAACAAGAATTATAGTACTGATAAGTAGAAGAAGGAGAAAATAAGGAACTTCTCCACTTAAATACCAGTTCTTTATTTGCAGTGGAATATATACCCGTGACATGCGCCTAATCCACATATCACGACATCACACACTATGTTCTCACCTTTAGACCAAAACCTTGGTGGCCAAAGTTGTCGTGCATCTTATATCCTTTTGCACTTGAATCTACAAAAAAATTACTATACAAGAACCTCTGAAATAAAATGAAATGTGCAACATACCTTTATTCTATAGAATGAGGAAATAATTAAAATAGAAAGGAATCGTGGTACAGGGGTCCAAGCCATGAACTCTATCTTCATGTAGAAATTAAATATTGATGAAGTCTAAAATCCTTTTCTGTAAATGAATTCAGGGTTGATCTTTGTCATCAGTCAAATGATGAAGAAGATGAAGATGATGTATATAGCCCTCAAGAAGCTTTGTTGGAGAAGAACAAGCCAAATTCAAAGGCTGATAGTCGCCGAAGATGCTGTTCTTTTCGTGCTGTCAAAGTGGGAAGCCGCCAAAAAGTTGTGGTTCTGGTAAAGTTTATGAAGTGTGCGCATATAATGTTTAAAAGGCAAAATTGTGATTCACTTAGCAGCTCAGTTCACAGGCCTTAAATGCAACTGGCCAACCATGTGGCGAAAAGTTTTGCGATAACAACCAAATAAGTGGGGCTAGGCCCACGTTTATGCTTTGTGTTATCTGCCTTTTGTGACTCCGAATATCTTCTTCTTAGTATTTGAGTATAAATTTATGTTACTGCTAACTTATAAGAACAATGTGTTTTTGTTCTATAATTTAGTATGTCGTGATGAACTATATTAAAATAAACACATCTTATTATCACTTGGTACTTTATTATTTCTGTTTATCTTGTGCTTATGAATTATATCAAATTTGAGTGTGTTTTTTTTTAAAATTATTGTTTTCTAAAATTCTTTCAAAAATTTTGTGCGGCATATGTCTGCTTTGTGGCAAAATCCCTACTCTACAAATCCTCCTGCTGTCCCACCACTTTTAAGACATTGTGTGTATGTTCTACATAAAAAATGATACATTGTAACTCACTGTATTTCTCTTTTTCCATTTCGGTTCTTAATTCATGTATTTGCTTTTTGACCAGGTTACCCTGTTAGTTTTTCTGTTAATGTTGGTAGCTGCTGTACTAATATGGATTGGGAGGGGAAGGAACCCTATTGATTCATCTGTTGTGGCTCGGGTATGGACTAAGGCTCTTTGATTACCAGTATCTATTTATTTGTTGTTCTCGCATATTCTGTAACCTATTTGATTTAGCAGTTGTTGGTTCTCTGTATAGATTACTTCCAGCCTCACATATTTATTTTTAGCTGCAACCAGATTTTATAACACAATCTGGTTATTAATAACAGATTTTTTTTTTGATAAGATAAGTGGTATTAATAACAGCATCAAGAAGATGCAAAATTTACAAGATATGGCATTTGAGCTTACAAAAAAATCTTTGGCTAACTATACAAACTATCTAAGCCAGAGCTAATGAGTTAGTAAAATCCTGAAGTTGTTCTGCATTAACAGCAGGATACAAGTTGGACCAACTAAACAAATTTTCAATGCACCTAGTCTTCAAAATGCCTAAAGCAGTTGACTCTCCATCAAAACATCTCTTGTTCCTCTCTAACCAAATACACCAAAAAATACAAGCAGGTATCATAATCCAGATCTTCTTGATGGCTTTGTCAACTTTCCATAGACTCCAACTCTCATATGCATCCTTAACAGTGAGGGGTGTGGTCCAATTGATGCCAGAGAGACAAAAAAACATGCTCCATAATTCTGAGGCCACCTCACAATGAAGAAGAAGGTGTCTGGGGTTTTAGCTTCTTTTTTGCACATATAGCATCTGTTTGGGAACTGGATTTTTCTTTTCTTTATGTTGTCTTGGGTGAGACATGCCTCATATAGAGCTATCCAGGTAAAAAAACTACCTTAGGTGGTAGCTTGGTCCTCCATATGAGTTTCCAGGGCCAGTTAGCTATCACGGGGTTTCTAGAGCACAACGGTTGATACCCTTCCTTGACTGTATAAACTCCTTTCTGGTGTCCCCATTTGAGCTTATCAACTGCCTGGAGATTAATGTGACAATGTTGTAGTCTAGCAAAAAGGTCTACCAGATTGTTATGGTCCCCTGATATGGATCTGGTTATGGGGCGTTGTAGTGTGAAACCAAATGTTTTCTACCTACGACCTATGGTGCTGGTTCGTTAAGAGAGAACCTGCAATCTCTTGAGTTTGAAGTACTCAAAGACTTGAATAATTTTCTGCTTATATTTTCTCAGACACCAGATAGTTTAAATACAATACTTATAAAATAACTACCCCTAGAAACTAGGACATGACTTCCTAACTTAACTGGAATGAAAGACTGCACCTATTACAGGAAAATAACTGCACTATTTCAGGAAAATAACTGCTACTAAAGAGAAATTACTGCAGTAACTATTGGATAACTAAGGAGTGATAACACAGATCATTCACTTCCCAATCGTGCGTATTCCTTCTAAATCTCAGATCCCAATTGATCCCTTCTCTATTAGCAGCAATAACAGAATTGGGATCTTGAGCAATTCTAAACAGATCTGGGAAATCCTCCTGAAGAGTGGTATTTCCAAGCCATTTGTCTGTCCAAAATTTTAGGAGTA
>NW_006239481.1:200863-244603 GCF_000226075.1 Solanum tuberosum
TATTCCTTCTAAATCTCAGATCCCAATTGATCCCTTCTCTATTAGCAGCAATAACAGAATTGGGATCTTGAGCAATTCTAAACAGATCTGGGAAATCCTCCTGAAGAGTGGTATTTCCAAGCCATTTGTCTGTCCAAAATTTTAGGAGTACACCATTGCCCAATTCAAAGTAAGCGTTCTGATCAAATGTATCCCACAACATCCTAATACTCTTCCACAGTCCCACTCCGTAAGGAAGTGTAGTAATAATTGAGCACCATTGATTCAGCCTTCCATGCTTAGCTATGATGACCTCTTTCCAGAGTCCTGCGTCTTCCAAGTTGTATCTCCAAAGCCACTTCATCATCATACTTTTGTTGTGGGCTGCAAGGTTCTTAATGCCAAGACCTCCTTGGTATTTTGGTTGTGTGATCTTCTCCCATTCGATGAGATGAAATTTGTGTTTCTCCCTGTTGCCTTTCCAGAGGAAGTCCCTTCTTATCTTGTCAATCTGTTCTATAACCTCAGTTGGCATTGGGAGCAAGGCCATGTAATAAGTGGGTAAACTGTCTAGAACACTATTGATAAGTGTTACTTGATTGTTGTTTTCACATATTCTTTCTTTAATCCATTTGATTTAGCAGTTGTTGGTTCTCTTTATAGATTACTTTGAGCCTCACATATTCATTTTTAGCTGCAGTTAGATTTTATTACACAAATAAGTATATACCTTCGACTTGGAGCCAAACTGTTTCTTAGTATTTACTGAGAGGAGCATCTCGTTGAAAGAGAGGATGTGTTCCCCTGTGAGTAAGGGTAGTTCTTGTAAAATGCTTTTCATGCTTAAATGAATTAGCATGGTATTTTTAATTTGCTTACAATTCTGGTCTTTGGTGTTTAAATTATTGTTGGGGGAATATAAATTTAGACTGTTTCAGGGTGATTTTTTTCTTTGCCACCTTCTCCCCACCTTCCTCTTGATAATTGATGAAGTGCAGTTTCATCCAGGTGTATGTAGATCTCTTTGCCTTAGCAGTTCTTTTGCTGGGAGTGGCATTGGCATGCTATGGTTAGTATCTCATACACTGGTATTATTTATCCCGCTTCCACATTAATGTGGTCCCAGAAAATTGTTGTCCTGCCATTTTCAGTAATAAAATCTTATCTATTGCTACTATGCACCATAAATCTTTACATGGGCACTTCAGTACTTGTGTAATAACTAACGTCTTGATCCACCATTTCTTCACAGAATCAGCTGATATAAAAGATTTGAGTTATTTTATTTAACAATAAGGAGTGATTTACAAATGTTCAAGAGTTCTCTCTCCCTCTGTGTGTGTGTGTCCCCAGAGGTGGGTCAGGGGAGTGGAGAAGTGATTTCAGAAATAGTTTAAACAATAAGATATGCATGGTTGATAGTTTTAGGGGGTGAATCTGCTGTCTCCCCAGAAAGACAAATATTTCATCAGTAATATCGCGATTGAATGAGTTGATTGTTCAACCAATTATCCATTTCTCATCGAGCTGTGCGAAATTTAAGAAACAGTTGTCGTAAAGAACTTGTTGTTTAAACCAGGTCTTTTGTGTTCTAATTATTTTATGTGAAGATTTTCTATTTCAAAATCTGTCCTTTCTGACTAAAATATCTCCTCTATGCAGGACTGGTATTGTTCTTGAAAATGAGCAAAGTGAGATCTGAAAGGGCTTCATCAGAAATGTGGAAGGTACTAACTCATCTTTCCTCGGTGCATCTCTACCATTTTCTGTATGGCAGTTGGAATCGTTATTTGCAGACTGCAGAAAACTTGTGTGTCACGTCATGTCATACTGAGATCTTTTACAGTTCTAGTTTTAAGAACTGAGCTTGAATAAACTGCACTTTTCTTTCTCTTCTTTTCTTCCTTGTTAAAATTTAGCTCTCATGACACAGATTGTGATAGATTATTTTATTGTGAAGTTCGGTTTTTTATTATATGTTTGTCAAATGAAGGTTGCAGGCTTGGCAGTTGTTTCTGTTCTATGTTTCACTTCAAGTGCCACTGTCGCCGTATTCACAGATATACCCGTATGTCTTCTGCTGGTCTCATGAGATCGTCTTTTGTTTTGACTGCATAAGTTTCTAAAAGATAATGCTTTTAATGCAGCTTCTTTTTAACTGGCATGGACAGAAGATAAATGGTGTTTGTACATCTCTTCTCATGGTTTTGTATTATTTTATAGGTACCCTTTAAAACTTGTTCCTTACTGAAAGCTTGATTTGAAATTCTAGACTTCAGTGGGAACTTCTGCTTTCTGCCTGCTAATTGTTTTTACCAATTGTTGAAGCTACGAGATGCTCCTCAAGCCCACCCCTTATACCTAAGAGCTACTAACTGTAGTTAATTAGATGAAGAAGGCTGAACTAAACATGGTGGAAGGAACCAATTTAACAATCAGAGGTTGCTCTGATGATGTTATATAAGTGCATTAATATTTTTTTATTTTTTTTGAGATATATAAGTGCATTAATATCGTAAACATTTTGAGTTGTTGTGAGATGTCTCTCTGGACGCACTCAACAGAAGTTGGGAGCTATGTTGTAAGGACTTAACATAAGAGCTGGATTGGGACATATCAGATATTTCTTTAAAAAATCGGAACATGACTGAGAGGGGATTTAGTAATGGTGCGTCAAGATATTGCTTGCCTCCCTCATAGTTCCTGCTCTTCCCCCCAGACTCCACTTGTAAGATTACACTGGTTATGTTGTTGTTGTTCTTTAGTTTAAGAAATTGCATCTATCTTCATTGTATTGGGCTATGGTATGGAGACTCCAATTACTTCTTCAACCAAGAATACTAGTAGCTTGTACGTGTTTTGTTGGGGGGAGCTGATCTTACAATGCAGTTCTTTCCTACAAATTAGAGTTCTATTCACAAAGGGGGGAAACTTTCTAATACTCTGTACCTGATGAAAATATTTTCCAGGTTCTTCTATACCTTCAGCATTTGTGTTATGGGTGATGAGAGAACTACCACCTCCACTTGTCACTTTCAGTCAACAGGAGTCGAGGACAATAGCTTTTATAAGTGACAGTTCAGTGACAGTTCAGCCTCAGCGATGGACAGCTGCTGCAAGTGTGCAAAATCAGGTTACTTGCCTTCTTTTGACTCTAATGCACACCTTGTTTGTTGATTGATCTCTAGTCATGTGCATCATGATCTTGACTAAGGAATATGTAGAAAATGCATGTCCTTTTACAAGGGCTATAAACCTATCACTGATCAAATGAAAAGGAAAAAAGTTAAAAGACAAAGCAAATAAATTATTTATCTCCTCGCACATTACACTAGGGACGGGAAATCATGGTAGGTGAAGCTATGGGTACGAATCATTTTAGCTGTCCATTAAATTTTTCGTAAGATCCACAAACTCGCCAGAATTGCAGCTTAGCAGTTGAAAGACAACTTATACAAACATTATTTTTAACCTCACTTTAACCGAACATCAAAACCCAAAAGAGAATGTGAAAGTAGAGTGCAAAATCAATGAAGAACTCAAACTTTCTGCACTGGAGATCTTTCCACTCATTTCTTGATTTTCATTGTCTTAGACTAGATGGATTCACAAACTTGTACCAATGTGTTCTAAGCATTGTGGATGCAGGTCTCAAGGGCGAGCCCCATATGATCATCGTGATGGAATTGTACATTGATTGGTGATTTTCAGCTAGAAATGAGGGACTGACAATACAAAAAATGAGAGAACTTCTCAGTTGAGTGGTCGGTATTGTGGTTGAGTGATCGAAGAAAGCTCAACTCAACGGAAAAAATACCCCATGCAACTATGCAAGGTGGTTGCTCAGGGTAAACATGCCTGCATAACTTGGATTCCTGTACATAGCAAACATTGCGATGAACTTTCTAAATTTTACAGATTCTTTTTGTTGATATGATGAGGTTTTAGATTTTTCTTGCCCTTCAAAACTTTTCATCTGATTATCTTACATATATGGTTGCCATAAAATGGGATATAATGCAATTTGCGCTAGAGAATAATTAGCCATTGGTCAGCATTTAAAAGGACAATATCTATTTTACCCTACTAAGAACTATTTTTTTTCGGGAGAACTAACTAGCTCTGGGTTCAAGTGGCATTTTGTCGATTCTTCAACATCAGTCCATTTCATCGTATTTTAGCAACTCTTTTGAAAAAAAATAATTTCGTCCCTTGTTTAAAATTCTCTCGGTTTTATAGAATTTTATTCTTTCCTTTTTGTTTTCATCTCACGTGATCTTACCTATAATTTGGTGTTGTGTGATTATAATTTACGATTGTAGTGCCATTCTTAACATAGAGATGTCCTTTAATGATGTTGTAATCTTACCGTTATTTTATTTTTCAAGTGCATGCATTGACTAATTGGCAGAGTAAATTCTGCATTTTGGATGGCTTAAAAATTCGTCGTATAAAATATACAATGTATTTGCAATTAGCATTAGGAGGACCCATAATTTGTCTTTTATTTGCAAGCGTCGAAATGAAACGAGCTGAATGGTACAATATGAAGTATACAGTCAATTCCCAACTTTTGGATATATGCTGCAGTAATTTAACATAAAAAAAAATTACTACTGTATTATTAAATGGAACATGTAACTGCCCAAAAATGAAAAATTTAACATTGTGAGGTGTTTTGGCAAAGCTTGCCTGCACCTTAGACACCAGGTACATGTAATTTCCCAGCGGTAACATGTATCGAGTAACTCTGACTACAAAGGCTCGAGTTAGATATGAGAAGTGACCGCCAGACCACAACCCTTAGGTCCACAAGTCCCGAACGACTCTTTTGATAGAAGAACAACGACAAAGTAAAACAGAAAAGAAGCTTTCACATGTTAAAGAAATTGAAACAATTTTTGGGCATAAGTAAATATGGAAGACCAATGTGGTTCCTATCGAGCTAGAAACTTGCTAATGCATTAGCAGTGGCACTTCAAGAATAAATTATGCAAACCGTGCAGCCTTTGGAGCTTGAGAAATACATTAACCGAATATATTTAACAGCTCCGGCGTCCTGTCTTCCACCTCGAACCTAGTAGTAAAGCAACCCACCAATTGCCATCTTCAGTAAATTGTTTAAAAACCATGCTTGTAAGAGAATACTCTACAAGCATACTCCAAATCTGCCAAGGTAAAGTCCATTAACCGGTTTCAGCTACCAACAAGGAAAACAGGTTTATATGCCATTGTTATGGGAAGCAACAACACATATATACCTTCCTATACAAGTTGGGGTCAGCTATATAAATTCTCACCTATCAGGTTTCTACATTTAAATTCATCACATGCCAGCATCATATTATTCTTATAGAACACAACATGACAAAAATCAGAATATCATGCAGAAGATACATTATTACGAGCCATAATCTTGTCATACATTACCAAGCACACATCTTTTCAGTCATAACCAAAAAGAAGCTTCATCCTGTATTCAATTAGCATTTGGATGTAATACGCTAGATAAAACATGAAGCAAACACGAAGGTTAGTTTGAAAATGTGCAAATTTCCTACAAGGAAACCACCAGGAGGAAATTTGAATTAGCCGGGGGAGAAAATAGAAAACATTTAAAAAGAAAAACACTAGGAAGAAACCTAAACACAAAATTTGATTCCTAAACATTTTGCTACCTCTCATTAAGGTTGAGTACATGAAGTTTAACACATAGAAAGTTCACACAATCATAAGTTCTTGAGAGCATTGAGAGTAGCATAAATAGTTCACTAAGACTAATTTGGAAAAATAAAGAGAAAAAATATAGAACACCAGAATCCAATCAGTGACAAAATGAAGACAAATATCAAAGTGAAATGAGGAAAATATGGCAAAGCAATGGCACAATCCCATAACAAATGATCCAACCTCCTAATTAGCAAAAACATTTTAAACATGAAATTCTAAACAAGCGTACCTTGAAAGGTTGATTACTGTACTTCTCTTCCTACTGATCCAAAATCTTCAGGAGGCCATACCTAATCACAACGTCAGAACTTTTAGATTTCTACAACACAGCAAAATTAAAGATAGAATGCTGCACAAACAAGTCTTAAAATATGGAAAAATGATCAAAAAAGTTGCACAATTTGTTTTACAACATTCCTAGTTTACTAATTCAATATGACTCTCCAGAAATAGCTAGCGACATATCTGTTGGCTTATGAATTCAAGTCAGAAACATAAAACATATTGGATGAATTTCACAAGTATTATCAACTAGTCTACAAGAACCTGAAGTATTAAACACGTTCACAAGATTTGGTGTGCTTATGCATATATGTAGATCTTAGCCCTAAGCCCCTAACTAACCAAATTGTAGCAAACAGACCAATTAAATCAGCGTACACACTATTTAGCACAACATAATCCTCTGAAAATGCTGCTTATGCACAAGCTAGACATGATTCCTATGGCAGGTTTCTTCTGGCAAGTCCTACAGGAGACTTAGCTATTCTTTTAATCTTATCAAACAATACAAAAATAAAAATCTGACTTACCAATTCAAACTTAACCAAATTTTATTTTAAAAAATTAAAAATTGTCTTATAAGGACATCAATATGATGGCATGAAACATACCTTCGAAAACACCTCCAAGAAATTAAGCAAAAAGTAATTCCAAAATATAATCAAGTCATAGCAATTTGGCAAATTAGCTAAAAATCAAAATAGAGAAGAATCACTGACAATCCAAAAGACTCTGCCCTGTACAAGTCCATAAGGTACAGGTCCAAAGTTCCTCGAATCGTTGGTATTAAATTTGTTATCTCCTTCAATCCAAACATGTCCATCTGGTACCTGTTCACATTCAAAGCATATTCACTTAAGAAACAAAAGTGGAGAGACGAAAAGAAAGGGGGCAGCAAAAACTCAACTACATTACTACAAACTGTTACCAACGGCCAAAGAATCACTGCAAAAGGGGAAAATCAGTTGTAAATGAAGGTATTTGATCAATTCTTAATTACCACAATAGTATGTTCTATTCCATTATTTGCATGATCCACAACATATCTAACAGTATCACCACCCATACCCATGAGTCTTTTGATCACAATTTTTCTCGGGTTCTCAGGGCTACGCACTAGCACCACATCTCCACGTTGCATTTTCTCAAACCGAGTTGATAGCCTTTCAGCCAAAACAAGATCTCCAGTCAGATTAAACGTTGGAAGCATGCTTGGACCTTGAGTCTGCCCAAAATATATAAAATAAAATACAGATTTAAAATTGCAGCTCAATTGTCCCAAATCATGAAGTAGTAAACTAAGAAAAATAGTAATGGCTATGATATCGTACGAGAGCGAAGGTGCAGATGTAGCTGTTGGTGACATGAATACCACAGAGGAATTTGGCTACGAGTAGTGTTTGCTGAAATGCTTCTTTGATAAAAGGCGTCAGTTGCTTCAGATTTTCCAGACCCATTATTAGTCAATCTGCATCTCAACCCTAAAGAGGCTATCTCACCAATTAAAATGGATTACAGAATCAGGCGAAAGAGAACACAATAACTCCGACCTCTACTCGACGGCGAACACGGCCCCCGCGATTTAATTGTGCATTCTCCGATTGATGCACAGCGAACACGGCCCGGAATCTGGTGGTCTAGTTGTGCATTCTCCGGTGTAGAGAAAGTTGAGAAAAATCTTTTCTCAAAACAGTCCTTAAGTTTGAGCATCAACTCAAAATAGTCTTTCAAATATACACTAACTCAAAATAAGTCCTTATAGTTTTTAAAATTGACATGTATTAATGGATGGAAATCTAACAGCTAACACTGACCATTGTATGACCCATCCAACATAATTATAAAGCAACAGTGATTTTGTAGTATTTTTGAGTTAGTGTAATACTCCGTTCATCCGCATTTATTTGTGTTGTTACGTTTTTCGATAGTCAATTTTGACTGATTTTCAAATTTAAATTAGATTACATTAATTTGATATTTTAAATAAAAACTTTAGATATTTAAAAACTATACGAAAAGTATTATAAATTGTTATTTTTGCATATCAATATGATGAAAAAATACATTGTAAAATATTAGTTAAAGTTTTTGTAGTTTAATTTGACTCTGAAAAAGGAAAATATAACAATTAAAAGTGGACGGAGATAGTAATAGTTAGAATGATTTTGTTGCTAAAGTAATTTTGGTAGGTAATTTTTATAATTTGAATAACTATTCGCAGGACTAAATTTTGGGCAAATTACATAAATCTCATACTTTTAAGGCAAAATTACAATCTATCCCTTAAAAGTTTATAATTACAGAAATCCCTCAAACATATACAATAATATAAGCGCTGATTAATTAATCTGATGCGCGAGATACATTAATCGTTAAGTAAGATACATTACATTATATACATGATACACTAATTTGATGCGCGAGATACAATAATATAAGCGCTGATGCATTAATCTGATGCGCGAGATACACTAATCTGATGCGCGAAAATGAGGAATTTTGAAAATTTGTAAAACTTATAGGGAATAATGGTAATAAGTAAACTAAAGCGTGGGATTTTGTAATTAATCCATAAAAAGCTCAGTCTTTGCTCCTTCTTTAGCTAAAATATTCGCTACCCTGTTTTGTTCGCCCTAAGTGTATCTAAGCATTGAAATTTTTCCTAATATATTTACTCGATGTTAACTTACCATGTTCTCCTTATATTCACTTTTTATAAATATTTTAATTTGATTTCAAAACTTGTTTCAATAAATTCTATGATTGGCACATATTACTTACTTTTATAACCAATCAAACACCAAAAAATATTCCATAAAACTAGTTTCGAAGATAAAACATTTCTATGACACATGTATATTTAATTTGTACTGTAAACAGTTCTCTCCATATATATATACTTGACACTCAAATTAATTCATTGAAGCTATTTTCCTACCAAAGTTTTAAACATTCTTTTTTGTGAACCGCTATAAGATAATTAATGAAAATGTGTCATTATTTTTCCTTCAAAAAGTCAATATAATATATTATATATTAAATGGTAAAGCATGCTAGCTTAGCTCATAGCTCATTGCACAACATTTATTCACTCGTTTTACCTCATGCCTACAAAAGTAGACCACGTCAAATTCATTTTGTTCATACACTCGAGATGTGAGAAACATCAAGTTAGATAAATATAACTATCACTATCTCTATAACTATATTAAAAAAAAAGAGTTAATAAAATGATCGTAGGATGTGAAATAGAGGTGAATCTCGAGAGCTCAAATAAATCTCTTTGTTGAAAAATCATACATATAATTAAGTTAATTGTTACTATATAAGTAGATGTAGAATTTACTCAATAAAAATTCTGATACTACGAAACTTGGATAAAATATGATAAGTATAAAACAACGTCAACTAGAGAAACAATGCAAAAACTTTTGAAAGTGTGAATGGCTAATGACAACAAAGATAAATGACAATAGTAAGGTTGGCAAATTGGCGTGCTGCTGTCCAAAAATTGCATGCTTATGCACAAAATTCAAAGCTATGAAAGCCTTATTGAAAACAAAAGACAACCTTTGAAAATGAAAGGGGAAAAAAGAGATTATTTTTTTGGACTCAAATATTTAAGTTTGAGCCAACAAAGAATATAACCATATGGTGGTCCATTAAATGTTGACAATTTAACACTTGTTGGTTAATAACTTTTGAAAAATGCTTGCTATTATCTGAAAAAGGATAAAATTGTGGCCCTTTGATCTTTCAGCATCAAGGTTTTATTGGATGCATGCTTGAACTTTCTTATGGATTTTTCAAATTGCTATTACTATTGATGCTAATCAAGTCACTAATTATGATTAATTAAGATTTTGTTAACCAGTGATACATTTATATATATCCTATATCCTCTCATCTACACAATTTTCAAGTGAGATATATAGCAGTTGTTTCACCTAGAAAACATCTTCGAAGTAAGTAACTTCTCAAAATATTTGATCAATTACTATATATGCCTTTCTTCTTTTTTGAGTCGTTTAAGTATTGATCACTCTAATCCTTTGCTTCTTCAAACCTCACTTTCATGCCAGATATAGCGACAATAACAATATTATAGATAAATTCTAAAAGATACAAGCACATATAGATGGATAAAATACATTACACATTAATAACTTTTGACTTTTCATATCACAAACTACAAGTATATGATAGTTAAAACTATACCATCTTGCTGTCATATGTTACTTAGTTTTGACTAGGTTGACATAAACATGATTGGACAAACTAACCTTAACTTAATAAAGAATGCATATGATCTTAAGAAAGTTTAATTTCTTCTACATGTCGATCAGTTGCAAAGTACAACTCATATATTTCATAATATTAATTCTATAGGTTGGCGTGGGATGAATAAATGATTAATTATGTGTTAAGTACTTGTAAAATAATAAAACTAGTTACAATAATGATCACAGAATTAATGTTTGTTAGTTGTCAAATGTGAAATACAAGTTGTTCATTCTTCATTGTATCTTATTCAAGCGTGGGATATTAACTCATTCTATAATTTTAATTACTCGTTAAAAGATCATTAAAAAGTCTAAATCTTCTTTCTTACAACACCAATGTTATCGTCATCTTCTATAATGTCTTGCAATAGAATGTTTGTCCGCATGATAATTAACTTGCTTATCTTAATTGTAATTATTATCTCCAATTGAATTAGCAAAGCAAACTATTATATTCTCTCGTCCCATTTTAATTGTCGCTTTAGCTCAAAAAATTTGTAACCTTAGAAATTCAACTGTAGAGTTGTCAAAGGTTTCCAAATTATACTTCTAGTACAATAAAAAAACGACAGTTAAAATGAGATGGATGAAATGTCTTTAGCCATTTTCATATTCTATTAGGATAAAATAGTGTATCCATGAGTATAAAAGAAAGAACATAAACGAGACAATATATGCATCCTATTAACGATAACCACACATTAAGGCAAGAAAATAAAGGATTGTTTGGTTTGAAGACATATTAGGCTGACATTAATTATTTTGGTATTATTTTTAATAGATTATTTAATTATTTTTAATAAATTATTTAATTAATTGTATTAAAAATAATGTGCATCACAAATTTTTTAAGAAGAAATTATTATTTACGAAAATATCCTCCTAGTAGATTTTTTTTTTTGAAGGACCTCATAGATATTTTAATCATTTTATCCCTGAATAACTAATTTCAATACTATTATTTAATCCTTGGAGAAATAACTTATCCTGATACTAATTACTAAATATGTTATCTAGAAATTAATTATAATATTCAACAAAGAATAAAATGATAGTACTAATTTTTATTTTAAAACTATCTATGTTTGTCCAAGCTATCTAACGATTTCTGGAGTGTTTGATCAGTAATATTCAACGAAACATTGGCATCACATAAGTTTTTAGTGAGTTGTGCTTATAGTATTTCAAACATTTTTATTGTTCTTTTCATTGCATCGGTTATATCTTTTTAAAAAATAATCATATATTGGGAACTGTAGTGGACTTTGGCTCACTTCGAAAATCTAAATCCATACTAACACAAAGGCTTGAGTCAATTGTTCATCAAAATCAAAGCTAAGTTAATTTATTTGATTTTTAAATTATTAAAATTAAATCAAATATTATATATTGATTTGATTGTTATTAATTTTTTATTTGATTATTCGGTTATTAAGCATACCCGAATAAAAGAAATAATTTATTAAAAAAATTAAGATAACAATTCATCCAAAAAGAAAAACAATTTGAATGACTAAAATTACAAAACTTTCTATCACTAAATTAACCATAAATAAAACACAAAGATTCGCCACTTTTGACCTAAACAAAGAAGAGACAATTACATTCTCAGTCCCATAAAAAGATTGGTATAAATTACGTATATACATAAAATCAATAAACTTAATACTCTCTTTTGGAATAATAATTAACGATGAGCTGTATTTATACATAATATATACGTATATACCTTCACACATTTACTACCTTGTCATATTATATTTGTTATATATATGACATGTACAAAAAAATAACTTTTTTCTTCTCTATCTTCACATTTTTTTTTCTTGAGAATATCATGTTATCACTTTCCCTTTTCTTATTCTCAAACAACAATGAGTAAAAACTTGAAAAAAAGAAAAGAAAAGGAAAAAGACGTTCTTCTTTGGTTGAAAATTCTATATATGAAAAAGACCAAAAATGCAAATCGTTAGGTGAAAAATGTCAATGAAATTTGAAAAACAATTCATTCATAGTACAAACTTTGGTTGGATAACTTTTCCAAATAAAAAAATTTAGTAGAGCAATAAGTAAGTAATTAAATTATTGAAATTATATAAAAGGCTCCACTAGTCTTGACTCGTTTCACTATTCCCAATAGGTAATCAAATTCTAAAAAATACTCAATTGAGATTAAATATGACAAATAAAAATGAACGAAGAAAAATAAAATATTGGAGGGGATATGGGTAAGATGCGCCATTTTTGTCAAACCTGATGAGGCCCACTTTAGCTTTCACGCGTGCTCTTGTAATCTGATCGAACGGTCAATAACTCACCCGCATTATACGGAAAACTTTTCTCTTTCTTCAATCCAACGGTTCAGATTTTCCGCCTTTGACTCTTTCCTGTCTCTACCCCTAAGGCTCAAACTAGTAGTCCCCTCCCTACCCCTGACCCCTACCCCTCTTTTCACTCGCATATCCCAATAACAAACCACGAGCTTCTTCTTCAACATTTGCATCACTCTCTATCTGACACTCACCTCCTCCCTCTCTAGAAAAAGTTTCAGAAAATCTAGTGAAGAAACAACAAAGATCTTTTTTTTCATTTGGGTATGTTCAAAGTTATTTTGTTTTTAGATTTGTTGCTTTAATCTTTGATTTGAGGTAGATTGGGTTGTTTCTGGGTTTGGGATTTTATCTGACTTGATGTGATGATGTGGGTATTTGTGTTCTTGGTTTAATTTTGTATGGTAAGTGAAGAAAGGAGAAAAAAATTAACCTTTTGAGGTTTTTAGATTCGATATGGTTTCTTGTATTGAATTGATTTTAGGTTTGTATTGATTCAATGATGTGTGTGGATGTTTGTGAATTTCATAGAGGGGTGATCTCTTCTACTCAACTTCTTTTGCATCAATTGGTGATTTTTTAACCATTTGTGATTTGCTGGGAATTTTAGAGTCCCAAGCCTTTGTTTTAGTTTTCGACAGCTTATTTGTATGAAGGAGTTTTATGTTTGTTTTAGTGTAAAGAATATTAGTTTCCTTTTGAAGGAAGCATTGTAAGTTGGTGTTTATTTCTATGAACTTTTAAAATGTTATGTTTTGCTATTTGTGTGCTTATTATTACTTTAAAGATGAGCTATTTGGGTACTTATTAATTATTATTGATATTTGGAGTTATGTTTTGCTATTTGTGTGCTTATTATTGTTAAAGACGAGCTATTTGTGTGCTTACTGATTCTTCTGGGTCGAGCTCGTCGCATCAGGCTTGCCTAGTGCGGGCTACTTCTCCTATGTGGTTTGTGAGCTATTGCATAGAAGTGGGGGTTTTACCCTGTGCGCACCCAAAGGGTAGCGGCTGCGGGTTTCCCTTGTCATAAAAATAAATAAATTGTGTGCTTACTGATTCTTCTGGGTCGAGCTCGTCGCATCAGGCTTGCCTAGTGCGGGCTACTTCTCCTATGTGGTTTGTGAGCTATTGCATAGAAGTGGGGGTTTTACCCTGTGCGCACCCAAAGGGTAGCGGCTGCGGGTTTCCCTTGTCATAAAAATAAATAAATTGTGTGCTTACTGATTATTATTGATATTTGGAATTATGTTTTGCTATTTGTGTGATTATTGTTAAAGATGAGCTATTTGTGTGCTTATTAATTATTATTGATATTTGGAGTTATGTTTTGCTATTCTGATAGTGGCTTGGATTGAAGACTATAATATACTGCACTGGACCAATCAACATGCCGTGGGCATTTTCTTCTCTGAGTTATTGTGTGAAGTGTGTGCGCTTTGTGGTATTCTTTCGCGTGATTCTGTAACCCATTTTTACTAGGTGAGATAGCCTCTTTTATTTCCTAAAATCTCTATCTGTCTCTTCAGCCCTTAATATTTTATTTGTCAGTATGTAAATATTGCACCTCTGAGGTAGAGGTAAGGTTTGGGTATGCTGTTGTTGTAGTATGTAAGTATTGCGGATTAACTATTCCTGTTGAGGATTTACTGACAGAACAGTAATACCCAAGAGATAAGAAACTGGTTACTGCCAAAAAGTATGTAGAAGAAGATAATTTTAGTTGGTTTGACAATAGAGAAATGGAAACTAAAGTTGTAGTGTTGTACTACATTAGTGTTAATCAGGTGATGAACTCATTAACTTTTTAGAGGATTGCATTACTTATTTGAGAAATAAGCTGTTGTGCTTGTATTGATGTTCTTTAATGTTTTACTCATTTGTGCTTGTTTGGTTTGACAGATTGCAAGATCTCTTTTTTTTCATATTTCTTGAAACTAAAGTCCATTTGGAGGTTGAGAATGTACATTGCGATTACCTTGAAGAGATACAGAGCAGTCAAAGAAGCTGGTGAGATTAAAATGCATGTGGGGAGTGTTGCTTATTACCAATTGATGCTAGTTTGTCAGGTAATTGTTCTTTTAGCTTTTGCTCGTCTTTTCGATTAAATTGGTATTCACTCTCCTGCACTGGTATCCAACTAAACTTGTACTGTTAAAAGGAAACGAAACCAAGCAACTAAAACTTAATTGAATGTTGTATGGGGTGATGCTTTTTGTGTTTCAGTTTTCAGTTTATGATCTGACTGGTATTCTGTGCCGGGTGCATGATCTTTTACTCACATTCTTTATATATAGACTTGGCTTAAACCGTAATGAAAATGTTAACACTATTCATCTTTCTATCAATATTTACTTCATCACTGAGGTTGAGTACAGAATGTTGTATAACCTCAATGTAGTATACTGCTATATAATTTCCATAGGCATCTTGAGATCCATACAGATGACTGCCTTTGTATTGAGATATAAATTTTGTATGCCTTCTGTATAATGCTCATCCTACCAAGTGTATGGTGGTTCCATTCACCCTCGAGAAAAGGAAAATAGTTGGATTATTTTCTAGGCATATAGTTTCCTTCTTTTAATATTTTTCTTTTCTTGTATTTGTTCTAAATTTATGACAACCCAATGATATGGTTCTTTGTTTTTTGTTTTTTTACAGGCTGAGTACTTCCGTCAGTTGCTTAAACCTGTAACGTAGTCTGCTAAAGTGAAAGCTTTGGGGAGGTTGGGATTGCTTGCTTCTTGTTGCTCTTATTCAGCAAAGCCTGTGGAAGTTGGGGTTTGTTGGTTCTCTTTCAGTGTATACGAAATCAGAATGACCTCATTAAGCACTGAATGTGGTTACAGTTGATTGGAATTGTCAGTGCTTTTTTACTACAACTAATACACCTTGAACGTTACTCTCGTTTGTCTGTGCCTTCTGTAACTCTTAGCTATTTTCATATTTAAAACTTTCCAAGTGGAAAACACATTTCTAGTCCAGTTTATTGGTTCTTTTGACTTAGTTACTCATGCCGAATAACTATCAATTTTCCCCTCAAAAGCCTTTTGTCTCTCTGGAAGACAATGCAGCTGGTGGTAATATATTCGATATTCCTGCTCCATCAGTCTTTGGTACAATGGCACTCCCTACTGGTTTCAAATCTTCTGTGCCCTTTCATGGTTTCGAAATTCAGTCCTCTGAGGCATGTCCAAAGAATTTCATCATCTTTGATCAGACTGATTACCGAAGCCAGATCATGTACCACCCTGCCATGGCCTCCAAGTTTCCATATCCTGATTTGAATTATAATTCAACCTGCTTCCAAGACGGCATGGAGAGAAAAATTGCAAACAATGAGAATACAGAAGTTTCTTCATATTTGAAGGAAGATTCAGATGATATAAATGCATTGCTCAGCTTGGAAGAGGAAGAACATGAGGAATATGATGAAGAAGAGGTGAGCACTGCACGCACCGATGCAAACTATGGATGCAGTTCCCCTGAATCATACTCAAACTATGATTGTCAATCCAAAAAGAGCAGAACCTCTTCTTTCAGGAAATCCTCTGGCAGTAGTACTAGCAATTGCAGTGAGAGAAAACGCCGGAAACTTAAGAAGATGGTCAAGGCATTAAAGGGAATCGTCCCTGGTGCCAGGAGGATGAATACTGTCACCGTTCTTGATGAAGCTGTCAGATACCTCAAGTCACTTAAGGTGGAAGTGCAGAAGCTTGGAGTCGATAATCTGAAGACATATGCTTGATCTCCTGTGTGGTATGGGTAACTTCGCTTCCTTTATCACCATCTCAGTCGAAGTGATTATGAACCCTAGTCATATCTTTTGCATATGTGAAGAACTTCTTACACCGTATTGCTGAGTTGCTGCTCTGGAGGGGGTAACGTAACGTAGAATATGGTCCTTTGTCCGGCGATAGGACAATAAGTCAGTCTGCTGTAGTAGCTAGCTGCTATATCTAATTTCTCATTCTAGCATATAATATGTTTCCACTAGTTGCAAACTCTATTAAGGTATTTGAATAATTTCTCCAATATGTGAAACTTTCACCTATTGGAGCTGCTGCTATTTGTTCTTGTTGTTCTATGACTTTGATGATTTGTTTAATGGATAATGGGTTGATGATTACACTTTATGCAAGCGTGTTATGGTCGAATCTCGAGTGTCTTTTTATTTTATTTAATCTTTGCATGCTGTGATCTTTAGTTACTTTTTTGTCTGTTGGGAATCATGAGACATTGGGATTATGTGTTGTGCTGTGTGATCCTCTCTGCTGCTCCACTTGGCTAGTGCTGTTACTGTAAAGTACACCACTTTAGTTTTGCTTTGGCCTATAAATTTGGATGATATGATTATGCCCTCAGAATTTCATCTTTTCAAAATTTTACTACCTTTTTTCAAAGAATGAAATGCTCTTATTTTACAAAGTTTCTGATTTGGCACCCACCCCTATATACTTTCTCGGACTTGTTCAGTTTGGAAAATCAAGAATTCAAGATTTAATTTACTACTCTATCATTTTGTGTTTATTTTACCATTGTTATTGAATGCTATGATTCATACCCTAACATTTCGATGATTTTTAATTAATAGGGGTGATATTGTAAAATTATCTTATTATTTATTATTTTTTTATAAGTGAAGTCAAACATGAATAAGTAAAAATTAAATATTTTACCGTTGAATTAGGACTTTTGATCCCCTCTTTACCCTTTCTTCCTCTCACTCAATTACTATTACAGTCCGTGTAGAGCATGAACCCAATAATACTATGCTAAATTTTAATACTATAAGTTTTCTTTTTATGAAAAAAAGGAATTATTTTCATTTATGTTTTGGGAGCCTAAAGAACATGTTTTTCAATAGATGGCACCAAAAGAGCATGCTCTTAAAAACATGTATCAAAACAGATTGTTTACCCAATATCATAATTATTTCATTGATGTAGCAAGTCAACTGCTATATTTCCTTTGTGATTTATCATTCCTTATGAATGTAGATATCAATAATAATTTGGAAATTCATTTCCATGAATTGGTTTGCGGAGTAATATGTCTTTTGGACGCCTGACACATCTAGACTACTCTTTAATTTAGTTCATGTTACTTCAGGGGATTAACTTTCACCTAAAAAAAATAATTAGGATAAAGTTTTTTTTAACAGAAAACAATGATTTGTTGAGCTAATGAGAGTTGATTTAAATTCTAGTAACTTCACACAGACACAATTTTTTTTTTTTATACTTTTGTTGGTTCCAACTGTTATGTAAGAAGGTAAATTTCAAAACAAACTTTATTATAAAAATATTTTATTTTTGTGGCATGGATAGTCCAAAAGCAAGGGATGGATCCACAGTAAATACACCTGATCACCTGTTACATAAGCACTGATGCAAGCAAATTAAAGGATAAAATTGTTAGACAACTCAAAATAATTCAAAGGATCTACAAACTCCTTTCCTTAACCAATGGAGTTGGATCAATTCATTGTAATTACAAAAATAACCTGATTGGCCTAATTAAGTTGCTTTGGAAAGTGGTGTGCTTATTTTTCATTATTAGAGTCAGGCGTTAAAACGGATATTTTTTAAACTCTAAACACTAGAAAGGACACTATCTAAAAACACATACTAAATAGATAGTTTGTCCATTTATGGGCGAACTCTATAACTATCATATTTTAATACTGTTATCCCCGTTAACTCTAAATTTATTCAAAATAATATTACACAAATTTTAAAGGTAGTTCGCCGACAAATGGGAGAACTAAGATTCTTTTTATAATTCCTCATGTGAATCTATATCTCTTTCTTTCTCACGTGAAGTTATATCTCTTTCTTCAACAATAAATATGGGTAGGGGTGTCATGGTCGGGTTGGTTCGAGTTTTTCAAATATCAAACCAAACCATTTGTGTCGGATTTTTAAATCTAAAAACCAAACCAAACCAATAAAACTCGGGTTTTTCAACTCCGGTTTTTTTTTGGATCTTTTGGATTTTCGAATTTTTTCGGTAAAGTATTCATACAAGCATATAATTTACTTGTACTTCAAATATTTCTTTAGTCCTACCAAAAATACAACTATCTAAGGTGTTTCTTAAGAAAATAACACAAATATTATATGAGTAATGATACTAAAATATCCAACAAAACAATAATAATAATGAAATCGCGTAAAACAAATATTGCAAATTAACAAGTCATAATGAAAATGATCATAATTTAAAAGTACTAAATCATGCTAAAATAAATTTAATAAGTATTAGTTACATGACTAAATATTAAAGGAAATTAAAATTAGATTATGTATTTGAATAAATCAATGTAAAACCAAAGAACAAATATTCAATATTGTTATCATTCTTAGTGTTGAATTGATTTTATTTTTGCATTAGTATTAATTTGATTTTGATTTAAGCTTTATTATAATTACCAACATCTGTGAACTATAATCTTTATTAAACCATTCAGAATTCTAAGTTTTAAACTTGAAATAATAATATATTAAAAAGATAAAAAACTATGAAAAAGTATAAGAAATATTTAAAAATTATATCAAAGTAAATATTTTTATGTATAAAATAAAATTTTAAAATTATATATATAATGTCGGGTTGGTTTTTTTTAGTTAAAACCAACCCAACCCAAATATAGTCGGGTTTTTTTTTCCAATATCAAACCAAGTCAAACCAACCACTAGTCCGGTTTTTTTTCTCGGTTTGCGGTTTGGTTCGGTTTTGTACACCACTAAATATGGGTTATTCACTCCACATTTTCTCATTTATCTTCTACTTTTTTATACTTTATATTTTGATTTTTGAAATTTGATAGCCATGTCTCAACAATCTGAAAAGTCTGTATATTCAATTGAATCAGATGTTTATAAATGCAAAGAGTATTGTAAAATGAAAATATCAAGCACTCCAAGAAATTCCGATGGTAAGTTTTGGAGTTGTTGTGCACACATTCAAAGATTAAAAAAATTAGGTTGTTCATGTCATTCCATATAGGCTCTATCTTATCCGGTATTATATAAAACAAATTAAATTTGACAAAAGAGGGAAATGAAGTTTCTTTAGCATTTGGAAACTATATTGAGCAGTGGAAAACAACAAGAGTACCATTAAGGTGTAATATATGATATCACCTATACTTATTTTGCTTGACAACATATTCAATCCTGGATCCAAAACTATTGCCAAACAAGCACATTTTGAAATTAAAAGTATATTTGATTCAATGAAGGATAATAATTTTAACACTTGAACATCTCATCGTTTGACTGATGCTGTATAGACGGCAAAAAAACGCAAGCAAAATCCAACAATTATAACAGCAAACATAAAAAGCTGTCAAGGGAAACTTGATGAGCAATTAGTTATAAAGGGATAAGCAATAGTGAGATACAACAGGAATCATGAAATAGAATTTTATGACGATTTTGTAACTTTACATATAGTGGTCCTCTACATGAATGTTTCTTTATTTTCATTCTTCTTTAAGCGAACTGTTTTGGTTTAAGGGTTTTTTTTTACTAAACATTGGAAAATGATAGTTTGATGCACGGAGCATCCTGCATTTTACCTCACAATGGTGTAACTAATGTAGGTAGCTTATCGTTAAGGGCCAATTTCACGACTCACATATAGATTACATAGAAACTACAACTCCCATTTTTTTTTCAATTTAATGATTTTTTTTTTCTGCAATCCAAAATTTGAAAAGAAAAAAATTAATAAAAACTCTCTAGTAGTAATTGAAAAAAAGAGAAGTTATTATTACCAGGATCAGTGATGGTCACCAGAGCACTATTTCTGAACCAACAAGAGATGGGTTATGGATTTGACTTATAATACATGTTCATAACATCAAAGGCATGGTTAATGGCAGAATTAGGGCTAATTAAGGAGCAACCAAACATTCTCTTATCATACAAAGCAGGTATTATCCTTCAACTGAGTGATAAGCCACGGATGCCGAAAGTGTAAAGTAGAACCCAACTAGTAACATTCATTCATCATATATACGGTAATTGATACGAGAGTCGTTTGGTTTCTAGTATATACATGTGTTAATTGACACATGTGATGCACGTGAGACACACAAAATACACATGTGATGTATGTGAGACGCATAAAATACACATGTGATGTACGTGAGATGCACAAAATGCACATCACATGTCACACACGAGATGGACGTGCAACATATACAAATACTTATTTTATTCAATATACTTTAGACATTTACTTAAGGGTAAACTTTAAGCCACCAATTCCATTAAACCGTCCTGAAAAAGTTAGTTACATCGTCATGATGGGGAGGTTGGGATTGCTTTGTCTTATTCAGAAAAGCCTGTGGAAGTTGCTCTTGTTGGTTTTCTTTCAGTGTATACAAAATCAGAATGACTTCATTAAGCATTACTGTTGATTGGAATTGTCAGTGCTTTTTTACTACAACTAATTGAAAACGTCCCAAGTGGAAAACACATTTCTAGTCCAGTTTATTGGTTCTTTGGTGCCAGCAGGATTAATACCGTCACCGTTCTTGATGAAGCTCTCAGATACCTCAAGTCACTTAAGATGGAAGCGCAGAGAGGCGGACCAATCCTTCCGGAAAATTACATTCTATATAAAGGTCAAATTTGTAAAATTCCTTGTGGTCCCGTGTTTCTAGTCCTAGTAACCTCATAATTATATATATTTACTAGAACCATTTGTTTGCAACAAATTTGAAAGTGATAGAAAATAAATTGCAATAAAAAAAAAAAGAAGAAACATAACTTTATTGATAAAGATTGCGGGTACAATTATATTTCTCCCTTGATTCTACTCTCCTAAGATTTATCCATGATTCCAGACCGTTAGTGACGTATTTCTCGAACTAGATGATTTAGGTTAGACCTCTATATGAATATTCCATCGATTTGCAGAATATTCGAGATTTCGATCTCTTTATGGAATTTTTGAGATGCCTTTTCAAGGGATTATAGTACCCTTTATATAGATATAAACTAGAGTTTAGGATTGAGTAGCCTCTAAGAATTCGAATCGAAACTGAGCACACCTTCTAGAGTCCCAGTTCGACAAACCTTGAAGCAGAGGGCATTTGTGTAGACATTGAAATTTTATGAGATCTACCAGACGTGTTCAATTATGTCAAGGAAAATGAGATTGTGTCAAGGTATTAATTATTCTGAAAAAATTGTTATGTATACATTATGTATCTTGTAAAATAAATAGTGTGTATAATTATATGATTAAGTTTAGTTAACTAACGAATTCAATTAGCTCTATTTATATACATAATCTTTCATTAAAAGAATATTTATGAATTTATTATAATTTTATATTTACATTATTGATTATGTATACATGAAACTATTTTGAATTCATTTATTTAAAAGTCTTATACATTTATGTATACTGTAACTACAGTATGTATACATTAGTTTGTATTTATTTTTGTATTCATCAGTCCATATTTACCTAACAAATGTGTATATATTTGTTTAAATCAAGATTGGCATACACTGATCAAAGTGTATTTACATGAGTAGAATTTGAAGTTGTTGGTGGAGATTAAAAAAATCGAGATCATCATACCAATTTTTTTACAAAAAATTTATGTGAACCTTTCTTACTCATAAAATTTATACCAAAAAATCAAAATCTAGAATCAAAACTATTGCCCAGAAAAGTTGAAAAACTTCAATTCCTAAAATCACGATTTTTTCTAATGATTTGAGCAAGAAAACACTCCAGAGTATATATGAAAGAGAAATTTATGAGAGAATAATGGATAAATATACAATTATATCTTGCATAATTAATTAGAGCAAATTAAGGAGCAGAAAAGAAAATCAAGGAGAGAAAAATAAAAAGAAAATATGGAGATATTTAAAAAGAAAAAAAAAAGAGACAAGAACGGGAAGAAAACGGTTTCAAATAATTAACAAGGAGAGAAAAAAAATTGGAACAATAAAATAATAGAATAGGAAATGAGTGAGAGAAAAATCAGATTTTTTTAAAGCTTTTCAAAATATGTGGCTTTTGGATGTCAAATATATTTTTTATTTTTTTTTACCAATAAACTAAAAGTAGGTCATTTATTCTCAATTTAGTCTATGAGTTGTCATGTTGCGTCATTTTTTCCTCCTTAAAAAATTGTAGCTAGAGATGTACTTTACTAAATTAACCTTATTAATGATGTTACAACACTTTGACTATTACTCACTTAATGTAACTATTTAATATTAAAGATACTATGAGAAATAAGTAATAAAACTTCATTAATTTGCTAAAATGGACAAAGACTAGAGGACTACAAGAGGTATTCCATGTTGTGATCAATTTTTTTTAGCGATTTTCCGTCTTTTGATCTTTGTTTCACTCAAGGACGAGTCGATAAAGTAGAATCGACGGATAGAATGGCAGAAGAAAGCATATCTAAGCATCTACATGACTCTATTGCATGCAAAACATTCCTCAATTACAGAATATAAACATCATCAAGAGTAAGGACACAAACAATGAAAAGAAAAAGGAATCGACATGCACTTCGTCTACCAGTGATGAAGTCGAAAAGGCTGATGAAGATCAAATGGTTGACGAACAACTTCATGAAGATAAAATTGCTTTATGTGCATTTGTATTCGCTTGTTCCGTTTCAAATTTAAATAATTTGGGAATATAATATGTATTCCCTTTTATAAAAAAATTACTTATGCTTGGATACAACTCATAACTAAACTATAGTGTATCTATCATTTTTCATTGGTTTTTATACATAAATTTTGTATTCATTCTAACTGTATGCCATCAAGTTTTGTAATTTTATCATCATTTTATTTTTATACTATGAATTGGATACAACTTTTGTAGTTCATTATATCATTTTGTTGGAATTCTGTGGAATACAACATATTTATGTATTTCTTATATTTGTATGCCCGTTAGTTTTGTATTTATGTCATCAAATTATATTCATCCTCGGAAGTGGATACAAAGTTTCTAGTTCATAATAGTATCTTTGCAGCTGATTGTGTGGAATATATACAACAAATTTTTTGTTTAGATACAACTTTTGTAGTACATAATATTATTTTGTGGGGATTATGTGAAATACTACATTTTTTTTTTGTTATAGTACTTATTTTGTATTTATTCTAATTGTAGGTCTACTAGTTTTGTATTTTTGTCATCAAATTGTATTCAACCTCGACAGTGAATACAAAGTTAGTAGTTCATAATAGTATATTTCTAGCTGATTATATGGAATACAACATAATTTTTGTTTGTGTTTCTTTTTTATTTGATTCATTCAAACGGTATGCCATCAAAAGTTTTGTATTTTTGTCCTCATGATGTATCTCAATATCTCTCTATTTAAATCTCAGTTTAAAAGTTTTTAAAATATTGTTTCCCATGATTTTCTCCTTTATGTTATTAACTAATTGTATTCTTTAAAATTAAACAAATGAAAAGTACATAATCAGCTCTATAGCAAAAGAAAAGATTGACATTTTTAATAAATATTGAAAATATGGCTAAGGGGTCCTATTAAATGCTAAAATATTGTCATTTTGATTTTTTTTCCAAAAGTGAACGTTGAAAAAAATGAAGAAGCAATAATGGACTAATGACTTTGGGCCGAGGTCTGTTGAGTCCATGAACCTTTTGGGCTATTTTTCTGTAAACAGAAAATGGGCTACTTTCTTTTATAAACTTCTTATTTTTTCGTATATAATTGAAACTTGCCCTTATTAATATCTACTATGGAGATGACTCAAATTTGCTATTTAATTACAATATTAACTTATTGTCAATCTACTGTGAAACAAGAAGTCAACAAAATCTAGAAAAAAATTAAATATAAGTAGATTATATTTTAATTGTTTTTTCCACAAAGTCGCCCTCGTTTTAATTACATAGTTATCTCAATAGGCTTGTTAATTAAAAACACAGCTATATAAAGCGCTCATCACAACTCAAGTTAGAAAATAAAAACATTTTATCATTCAGAATGACACTCTCACATAGCTCTGCTCCATTTCTGATAGTTTCCCTACTTTTGATCTCCGTCACATTAACAAGCGTAAAAGCCGATCTGATAAACGATATCTGCTCAAAAACACAAGAAAATGATGTATGCTTATCCGTTTTAAGGGAGGATCCTCGATCCAAGGATTCAAATCTTAAAGATCTTATGACAATTGCAATAGACTTGTCACAAAATAACACACAATACGTGCGTAATCTTGTTGCAATGTTATTTAATAAGGAGACAAATTCAACATTAAAGACGCGATATTCTTTGTGTTGGGAAAATTATAATGACGCTATTGCTAATCTTGGATATTTGCCAGACTTATTAAAGTCCAAAGATTATGAAGGTTTGAATATGCATGCTTCCGCTGCTCTAAGTGAACCTTCCAAGTGTGATGATAATTTTTCAGAACTACCTGTTGAACCGGCCCAGCTTAAAGTTGCTAATGAAAACCTTCGAGAACTTATTGATATTATTTTGGTCATTAACAAGCTACTGAAAGGTTGATGTATAAGAATTTAGAGATTTATACAAGACATTGTAATCAACCTGAAATATAAAAGTTTTTAAATCATAAAGTTATGTTTTTCGTTTTAAATTTAGTTCAAGCACTTATACTTGTTTAATAACGCCCCTTAGACATTATGTCTAGTGATATTAGTTCACAGATAAAAATGATTGGTATTTCTTGTTCAGAGAAAATCATATGTATTTCCATATGCTTTTAGAGGTTGGGCTCAGTGTAAATGAGTTGGTTTATATAAAAGAACTAGTTGACAAAGCAATTGACATGAATATAGGAGTAACAATTAACATCAATTAACACAAAATAACTTTAAAATATTTGGCAAAATATAGCCTAAACATAATTGGCACTAAGTAGTCAGAATGATGCCTAATTTTATGGGTTGATTTTTTTTAACCAACTGACGCTACTTAGTTAATTTAATTAGCACATTGTCCCTAATTCAATATATTTTTTGTTTTCATTTTTTAAAATGTTTTTTTCTTAACTAATCTAATTAGTTTATGTTTTTCTTTTTTGTTTTACACTTATTTCAATGTATTTTTTGTTTTCATTTTCTTAAATGTTTTTTTTTCGTTCTTAACTAATCTAATTAGTTTATGTTTTTTATTTTTTATGTAGTGAATTTTATTTAATTTTTTATGATCATTGTGTAAGTTTTTATTTTACTATATTTTTTTTTCTTTCTATTCTATGTTATTTATTCATATTGCAATAAATAGTTGTTTGTATTTAATTTTTCATTTATAAAATCAAGATATACTAAATTTCTTTAATTCTAACAGTTATATTTTTATCAAAAGTATAAATAAAATTTGTAAAGTAGCAAAAAGTTTTTTAAGGAATAAATTAATAAAATTATCATTTTTATTTATAATTTCCTAAGAAACGTGTAAGGAAAGTAGATAAATAAATTATTTATTAATTTTCACCTAGCTTGAATTTCAGAAATAAAAAATATCGTATAAATTGACGGAAAAAATATGTATTTACGTAGGTGTTATGGATATTTTTCATACTTTCCATGAATAAATTATTAAAGTATGGAAGTGCAAAATTTGAAACAATGATTGAAAAAGAAATCAAATAAAAAAAATAAAAAGTAAGAATGAGGGTGGAAACGTCATAAAGGAAGAGAAAAAGGAGTTTGGGCCATTTTTTGAAATGAGACTCAATTATCCACTTGTTAAAAAATAAATAGAATCTCATACAAGTTTTACTACATCATATTTATACCTCATTCATAATAAAAAATTTCAGATATACAAGTGAACAATGCAAATACTAAAGTAAAATCCTAATATATAAGTAGTAAAGTAAAGTATTAGTAAAATAAAGTAAAGTAATATGTATCTATAAACGGGCGCCGAAAAGAAATTAAATATATTTATATTTGTTGAAAATATCGACTTTGAACAAAAATGAACCTACCATGCTACTTCCTCTGTCCCTAATTATTTGTTCATTTTTCCTTTTATAGTTATCTCTAATTACTTGTCTATTTTGACAAATCTAGAAAGAACAACTTTTTTACCTATTATATCCTCAATTAATTACTATGAAAAAGGTAGAACTTTATGAAAACCTTAAATTTTTAATTCATCCACTTCATAATTAATAGGGGGTAAAATGATAAACTCACTATGTCAATAATTGTTTTCTTAATAGGTGTGTCAATTTAAAAGTGGACAAATAATTAGGGACAGAGGGAGTACTTAATAACTTAATTTGGACACTTTAAAAAAAAAGAGAAAAAAATTATCAAATTTTAATAAAAAAATTATTTATGTTACACGTGGCTATTTATGAATGGTTTGCTACTCTTTGTAAATTATCCAAATAAAGGATTTGGCTGATGAATGAGTTTTTCAAATTTAGCTGATATAATTAGTGACTTGACTCATTATTTATTGGTTATGTCTTAGAAGTGGTATGCCAAAACTGACTACGTTTTTCGTTAACAAAAAATTGACATGAGTGGGTACTTTGTGCCGTGATAGTGATATAGATGAGTCTTTTTCAAACATCAACGACACATTTAAGATTTAAAAATATATATATTTATAATTTTTCCCTTCTATAAAAATAATTCATTGATTCCCAAGTTCCATTTTAACATTATACTGCTTCAAGTCTCCCAATCAAACATACATATCGTCTATAAAATACTAGGTGCGATACACTTCATTATACGAAGAGACGAACTATGATTTTAAATGAGTGCATCTATCCAGTACAAGTTTATATTATGCAGACTCAAACATAGAATTTTCAGGCCTTTAAAAGTACAAATAATGTCAACAAAAGTATCTATTTAGAAGAAGCACAACTATCTTCATATATATGTCATATGTGCATATACATCTTAGATTAGTTTCAGCAGATTCGCTTAAGTATGTTAACATAGTAAACTTTTGATCTTCATTCCAAAAATAGATCTTGTAGAACACATTTTATCCTCTAGACTAGTATCTAATTTTTATTTTTATCATCGTAAAAAGAGCTTGATTTATCATCCATTACGGCATATAAAATGAAAAATTTATAAGATAAACAAGCTATGACATATGTATTCATGTAATAGTCCTTGAAACTTCCCTCATATGTGGAAGGAGGGTAAACAGTAAACTTTGGTTTGACTCCATTTGATTCGCGACTTGTTTTGTTTTAGTGAAGAAGATTGTATCCTTTAAAAATATCTTGCAAACTGTATTTCATAAGACATTATTAACAAATCACTGCAACGTGCAAAATACTTAGTGTTATTCCACCTGTACATGTAGAAATGAGAAGATGGAGGATCACGATGACGTACTGATTTCTTGTAGTCATGAGTACAAGAAAAATGACTTTTAGTGAAAGAAAATCCAGTTGTTAAAAGTCCAAATCTAAAAGCTCCGTCGTTGTTAACGATCGGATTGTATATCCAGTCGTTAATGACAACAATTAATCCAGTCGTCACACTTACTTACAACGTGCAAGCCAAATGAGGGATTCCCGTAAAGCTCAAGTTCAAGATCTAGTGTATCAATTCTTAATAGCATGTCATTTATCTTGTCCAAACATATACTATAAATTAAGCAAGAACAGACCTAGTAGTGAAAATTTTTGACGACTTGGTAAAAGTAGGGAATTCTCTATGTTCAATAGATATTGTTGAAAGCTTAACATAAACAACACCAATGATAAAATCACTATGTTCAATTGATTGAAAGCTCATTGCATCTACAAAACAACCACTTCAATTGAACGAACGTCCTATATATATATATATATATCCTTTCTTCTCTGGAACATCTGTCTGCACAAGAATGAAACAATTTACAAACAAAAGAATACAACCCTCAACAAGGTTTTGGAGTACATATTTTTAACAGAAAAAAAAATAAAAAATCCTCAACTACCAAAGCCAACACATATTACAGAAGAAATTGCTCAAAAAATCAATTATGCCAAAATATTCCAAGACCCTGTAAATCCAAGCCCTAGCAAGAGTCGATTTGGGAATCCAGAAGTTACCGCAAGAGTCGCAACTCATAATGGGGTTCCTGCGGTTATTTTCAAGTCTAGTGACTATTACGGGATAATGGGGAAATTTATGAGAACACGCCCTCAAATAGAGAAGATTCAATCAAAGCTTGCAGAGAAAATCACTGTCGTCAGAGGTAACGTATATGATTTTCCCACTGTGTTTTTAGACTTAAAAAACGTGTGGTATAAGAGGTCCATTGAAATCAAAGGTCAAATGATGTGGTTAGACTCCTGTTTGGGTGTTATTGTCGGGACTACCATACTTGGAACCATGTTAAACAAATCGTTGGACCAGTTGGGACGCCTCTAACTATGGACCTTGCAACTGATCACAAAACAAGACCTAGTATGGCAAAGGTGAGGGTGGAGGTCGATCTCACGAAGCCTAAATTAACCTCTGTTTTTGTGGGATCGGAAGATGATTCTTGTCCATTGAAAGGATACTATATGGCAGATCTGGGCAATAATATGGAAAAAACCAATATCAATGAGGAAAAATATAATACTATCAAAGGCAACAATGAAGCAACCGCTAGCTCTGATAAAGTGCGCAACAGCGAAGACGATCAACAAGAGAGTAAGAATATTGAACAGCACGGTTGGTATTACAAGGAATGATCTTGTGATTGAGGGAAAAAAAAGGTAGGAATAAGATGATTGAAGAAATGGAAAAGGAAGGTTCCCTCCTCAAGAAAATATTGGATAAAATCAAGAGAAAGATGCCAAAGAAAAGATCCAATGTGAAACTTAGACTTGGACCCGGAAAAGTTATAGTGCAGGAGATATTATTATTAGACATGAGGGCAATGAGATGGATCAACAACAGAGAAGTAATAAGCAGCTTGATGCAGAGAACTATGGTATTTCAAATCAGAACAATATGTATGTATGAAGAGGGCACAGGAGACAATATAGAAAGGAGTGTCAACGATCATGAAGAATCTTCTAGACTTCCAACGAATATTAAAAATTTGTCTACTATAAAATTAGTGGTAGATCTCAATGACAACATGATTGATATGTATAACTCTTGGGAGAAGGTGGATAACACGGATGAAAACAATACTGAGATCAATAAAGATGATTTTCAGAAGAAGGTGATGCACAACAACACATTAATGAGGTGTGTGACAAACATAACATGATCTGTCACCTGTCAAAAGGGGCAGGAGTAGACACAAAAGAGACAACAAGAAAGCAACTGTAAATGTTTCCAATGATTAGTCCAATTATTTGGAACATTAGAGGAGTAAGATCGAGAAAGGTCATTCACAGACTCAAGAGAATGGTTAACAAATACAAACTTGACATGATTGTTATTTCAGAGTCGATGTTTAGTAGAGATAAAGTGATGGGGTACAATAGATTTTTGGGCTTCAATTACTGAGTTCTAAGACCAATGGTCAAATATGGTGTTTTTGGAGAGATAATTGCACTACTATAATCATTCAGAATCATGTACAGTAACTCACTCTTACTATTCAAAGAGACCACAACAATCAGCAGCATTATGTAACTGCAGTTTATGCAAAATGTACCACAATTGAGAGAATTGAATTATGGAAGAGTTTGAAGGATCTTAATGTCGTTGATCCCAAAAGATTCAACAGAAGGATCAACATTTTAAAAAAATAACAGATCATCCTCCTCCAAAGAATAGTCAGAATCATTAAAATCCTCATCGTCAAATTCATCACTGTGTACCTCTATGTCATTTGCTAACAAAAAATTCTTTTTCATCTCATTGCGACATTGATTATCATCATGATAAAAATTCAAATGTTCAAAATATATCTCAACTACTCTGTCCTTTGGAATGCAAGTAACAACTTTAGCGGCTTCCATATTACTCCCAACTAATCGAACCTTATAAGAGGTTAAACCATACTTGTGCCAAAATACCACAGATTCCTTGTCATAACCGCATTGCTCGGCCATATTCTTAAAATCTATTAGATTAATCATTGTACCGTCGACATAATCAAAATATTTGACTTTTCCACCTATGTAGCCTCTTGTCGAACTACGCACAAATGATTCACCATGATGTACTTTCATTGTGAAAAACGATGACTCATTCATAGAATCTACATATAATATCAAGTTATAGACGGTGTAAAAACTTTTATTTTTACAAATATAATATAAATCTGAATATACATAAAGCCAACAAAGAACTACAAGTTCATTATAATGAATATCCAGAAAACAAAACCTTATATATCAAATAAAAAACCTAATATAGCTTTTCAAAATCAGTAATACTTACTTATAAATCAATATGAAAGGCATTGTAAATTATTAAAAAAATGCTTAAAATGTCTTGAATATCGATAATATCATAATTGGGTGTGGACGATCGACCACTTAAACTTCGAATCGACATTATTCCGAATTTTGTTATGCTGCAAGCCTGCAACCCGCAATATCTAGCGTTTTTAAGAATGAAGAAGATGTTTTAGTTTGAGAAATAGAAAATTGCAAATATTTTTCGAATCAGAAAAACAAGAAATTTTCAATGATTTTTTCTTCTTTTACCTTGTTTGTGTATAGCCCTTTGCCCTGTCTTCAACTCTTGTTGAAGAGAAAAAAATTTCTTTGATCTTGAATAGAAAAAATTAATAATGTAATTTAGTCAAATATTAAATAAAAAAATTAACAGATGTTATCCGTAGAAGAAAATTAATTAACAGAATAGAAATGGTTCCATTTTCTCTCTCAAACGATTCTATTGGTGGTACGGTAACTGAGGTTCTCACTGATGATGACCTACTTGGTGGATAGTTGTTGCTTCTGTTGATGTACGAACAGACATTGAGGACGACGAACAGAAGGAGTGTGATCCATAAAACAGAGACATTGAAATGACCTCTTCGGAGAACAAGCTCTTGATGAAACCATGGATAGCAACACCTCAAGTTGGAACAACTCCCAACAGTCATATGTCGGCATGCACTCCGTGTAGGTTTCAAGATCATTCTCTCAAGACTTGTGAATCCAAAACTGGAGTTAACATCTTAAAAGGTCACTAAACTATGAGAAATTATCTTGTAAAGTCACTAAACTTTATTTTGTATCACTAAAATCACTCAACTTTACACTTTTATCTTCTAAAATCATTAAACCATATTTGTCACCAAAATAAATCTGACATGGCAAAATAAATTATTTTTTATGCCATGTCATCGTGGACCCCACAAATAAATAAAATTATAAAATTAATTTATTTTAATGTCATGTAATCATGGACCCAACAAATAAACAAAATTATAAAATTTATTCATTTTATGTCTTCCCCTCTTAAATTCTGTTTTTGCAATAAAATTCATAACGCTTTTTTTTGGACTATTTCAATCAAAATTTCTTTCTTATCAACAACCTTTTAAAAAATCTAATCAACATTGGAAATAAATGTTAAATTCAATTGCACATACTATATTGCCTCCCGTGTCCACCATGTGACATAATCATACTTGTACATCAATTCCAATATAAATAAGCAAAACACAAGTAACATTGCATTTCTAAAAATATATTACATACTAGGCTGTTATGAGCACCATTGTTAGCAGAAAAAAAAAAAGAACGACAACAATATATATGTCGTAATAGGTGTCTCACATAACCACAAAAAATTACTAAGATAATATCTATACTTTGCTATGATTTCCAATCTTCTTCTTCTTCTTCTGAACTTCAACAATGTACTCCTTCATGACTTTTCTCTTAAAGAGTCTGCCTCTCTTAGAAGTATGAGATAGTCTAGTAGTTTCGATACCTTTAATTGCAACTTCATCAACACCTTGAGCAACCACTACATCAGTTTGAACAACTATTACCTGTTCTTCAATTGGTGCCTTGTGAAAAAAAAAAGTAAATAAAGATAATGGTAGAGAAAACATTCAAATTGTATTAACTTTAAAACAACCATTACCTGAGTTCTAGTCGACTGATATGCCAAATTCAATCCTTGGTGATTATTATTCCACATCTCCGGGCGATACATATTTAAATAATCCCCGTCATTTGAAGCTTCTTCAACTGGACTTATAGCCTCCAAATAATGGCTTGAAGATGATTCTCCAGCTTTGACAAATTTATAATGTCCTCTTGCATTATGTCCATACTTTTTGCAAATTGAACACATTACCTGCGTAGAACCTTTTTTGGATAACTTTTGAGGTCGCCTTTTTTCAGACTTCTGCTCAGCTCTTTTTTCAGCTTTTCTAACAGCTTCAGCCTTCTTTTTCTTCTCTAATTCTCCAGGCTCTTTTTTCCTTGATTTGGGCTTTCTTCCTCGCTTTTTCTTCACAATTTTAGGTGGTATTACCTCTCCACAATCCACAACCTCAGGCCAGTGATCTTCTGGATTTGTTGGATTGATGTAATGTGAATATACATTCTTGAAAGTTTCAATTGTGTAGAATGTATCCACATAATCCTCCACTCTTTCACTATTTCCAATAATACATGCATATGCATGAGGACATGGTAATCCAGTAAGTTCCCATCTTCTACATGTACAACTCTTTGCCTTCATGTCAACAATATTAACTCCACCAGGACCATCTACCGAGACTCTTGGTCCCCCTGAATAATCAGTTTTAAACCAAATTGCTTCCTTGCTAATCTTGTTCAATTTTTTCACAATTTTTGGGCAAATTGAACTATCAGACTTTGCAACCCACTCTCTTTTCTTGTACAATCTTTTCATCAACTTGTTTTTTTTATCATTTCTAGCATTGTAATAATAGCTTTATCTCTAGCATCAAGTATATACCTAAAATAAGTGCTACATTAGTAATACAGATTGTAAACTAATAACTACAACAACTACATACTTGGTGTAATCTCACAAGTAAGGTCTAAGGGATAAAGTGTGCATAGACCTTACTCCAACTTAACATACATCAGTCAATAAAGGTGATCAACATAATCACAAATAACATACAACAATACCATCCTAACAAGAAACTTATCAGTCGATATTTCCAACCTCAGCCTGACAATGTAACTTATGCAATTACCTAAAGGCATAAATAACAGTGATGACCAAAAATAAGTGGATGAAAGTATTTAATTAATTACCTGTTAAAGCTTTCACACAAGTTGTTGAGTAACATATCACATTTTGTATTTATTCTAAATAATGCTCTAGTCCAACTTTGAAATGGCCTTTCTGGGTTATTGAACCACTCTCTTGCCGCTTTGTCCTCTTGATCAAGTTCTTCCATGCATTTCTGAAAGATTAGCTTGTTGCTTGCCCTAGCAGCATTCCATACCAAATCCTTCAAAGCTTTGCCTTTATGTTTTTGCTTGAAGTTCTGATACATGTGTCTAACACAATTTCTATGTTCAGCTTCCGGAAACAAATCTTTTACAGCTCCAATCAGACCCTACATAAGAAACAAAGTAGCAACATATGTATGTTAAACAGAAAAAAGAACAAAAGATATAAAAGATTTTTACTCACTTTTTGCCTGTCAGACATAAAGGCAATGTGGTGACTATTTCTGATGTCTAAATCATATCCAAGATTGTCAATAAACCAGCTCCATGTTTCTTTACTCTCTGTTTCAGCTATCACAGCATAAGCAACTGGAAATATACAATCATTTGGATCTATTGCCACGGCAGATAATAAATTTCCTCCGTATGTGCCTTTTAGCCAACAACCATCTAGGCTAATTAATGGCCTACAACCCGATTTAAAAGCTTCCTTGAGTGCTACCAGACACACATAAAATCCCAAGAATTTCCCCCCATCTCTCCAAATTACAACATTAGATCCAGGATTAGATCTCAACAATTCAGCTCTATACGATAGTAACTTGCCATACTGAAGACCTTCATCACCATAAATCCATTTTAATGCTTGATTTTTAGCCCTCCAAGCCTTCAAATTTTCTATAGTATAACCAAAGTCCTTCCTTACAATTTCAACAATACCACTAATGTTCCAACCAGGATCAACTTTAAAAATATTCAAATACTTTCTAGCAATGTACTTAGGAGATAAGTGGAAATTATCAAACACCTTAGCACCTTTATGTTTCAGATAAAGTGACTTGATCTGAACGGTTGGATCGCGCTTATTCACTTTACTAGCATAAATTCTAAAGGGGCAACCATCAACCTTACAAATACAAACCACCCTCTGTTGATCATTGGGCTTAAAACGTAACTGCCTTCTTTTCTAATACCCAATTCCCTACAAGCTTCTTTGAATTGCTTGAAATTCTTAAACTTCATCCCTAATGCAAATCTAGGCAAATTCTTATTTTTACCTTCATCATATTCTTCATAGATATTATTTTTCTGGCCATTGTTTTCTCCTTTATCAGATTGAACATCATCATCATCAGGCAATTCATCTGAATATGCATAATCAAATTCAATATCAACATTTTGTAGAGGTACTAAAATTCCAGAGCTAACTGGCACATTGACACTTGCATTTTTGGGTCTTCCTCTAAGCTTCTTGACTTGTTGATCGTCAATAAGAACTTGTTGATCGTCAATAAGAACTTGTTGATCGTCAACAAGAACTTGTTGATCGTCAACAAGAACTTGTTGATCGTCAACAAGAACTTGTTGATCGTCAACAAGAACTTGTTGATCGTCAACAATCAACAAGAACTTGTTCTTGTTGATCGTCAACAAGAACTTGTTGATCGTCAACAAGAACTTGTTGATCGTCAACAAGAACTTGTTGATCGTCAACAAGAACTTGTTGATCATCAGTAAGAACTTGTTGATTATCAATAACATCCTGAAAATCGTCATCTTCATCGGACAAATTATAGTCTGGATCACTAAACTCCTCATCCACTTCATTAGTTACATCACCCTTAATACCTTGTAAAACAACTTTAGTTGAATTTCCCTCAATTAAAACGTTTTTGTCCACACCATTATCCTCCCTATTATCAACTAATGTATCTTCAATGCCGATATCGCTAACAACTTCCAAATAGTTTGAAAAATGTAGTTCTAAAGCCTTTGAAGTTTCAGGAAAACATGAACCAGAACTCTGAAATAAAAAAAATAGAAAGAATACTTAGCATTAAATATTTGCTTTATACTAATAATAGTATAATCATAAAAAATAAACAAGTTACTCTTACAAATAAATATTAATCCATAAGAATAATTTATAGCCTGAATGAAAGAAAACCCCATATAGGCTAATGCCTGAATTTTTAATTTTTATAATGGAGAATAAGGTTACAAATACATTAGATAATCACATCCTCTTACATGAAATCAACAATGAACTAACCTCCTCTAAATACAGGGGAAAAAAAATTAGAATACAAAAAGCCCTAAACCCATTTTGAGATTCTACAATAAAAGGACAATATAGTTAAAAAATTATATTTTTTACCTCGTTTTGAAGTAGGATTCGTTTACCAAGCACGTAGTGGTCCCTTTCGTCGGCATTGGAGGCTTGTGGGTGCGGGGGGGACCATTCTTTTATAGATTTCATCACATTATTCCTCGAAGAAATGAAGGAATCCATTGTTTATGGAAAAATTTCAGCATCAATAACCTTAAAATAGACTTTAAAGTGCCTCTTTGTGGATGAGAATTTTGGGAGAAATAGAGAAAGAAGTAGAAGAAGGAAGCGGGAGATTTGGGCAGAAATAGGTTTTACTGTTTTAGAAGAAGATAACTTATGGGTGGGTATGTATATTGATAAATTAATTTTATAATTTTATTTATTTGTGGGGTCCACAATGACATGTCATAAAAAACAATTTATTTTGCCATGTCAAATTTATTTTGGTGACTAATATAGTTTAATGATTTTAGAAGATAAAAGTGTAAAGTTGAGTGATTTTAGTGATACAAAATAAAGTTCAGTGACTTTACAAGATAATTTCTCATAGTTCAGTGACCTTTTAAGATATTAACTCTCCAAAACTGGGCAAGATAGCCAAACCACAAAAAAAGACACAATATAATAAAAAATGTAATAAAACGATTTCAAATCTCCAAAACCACAGCTAATCTGTCTATATACGATCTAAAAATTGTTTAGATATATCTCCCAAATTCATAGGAAAAGCAAAATATTAGAAATTCCACAAGAGATCAATTCTTTATGATTGTAATACTAGAAATAATTAGATTGATTACCACTAAGATACTGAACAAAATTGAGAATTGCCCATGGAAAGATAAATCAAATACTAACTTGGATCCATTAATCAGATCTTTCACTTGCGATGAACATCGGGTGCGATACACTATTACATTTGTATTTTTTTGGAGAAATCTGATGAAAACATTGCTTGAGTGTTTTTTTTTAAAAGAAAAATCTTATCCTTTAGTAATTGATTGATTTAAAAGAAATTTGGTCGGTATAGATACACTTATAACGGTGTAATTAGTAATCTTTCGTAAAATGGTGGTCGTTAAAAGTTAATATTCTCTTAGTTGAGCTGATCGGAAAAGTTTCGACAACGTTCTTTCATTAAAGAAGCGTTGAGGAGAGTACCTGTATTATTACATTGTATTTGGAATGTTGTAAAAATATTGTTCAAAAAGTGGAAAATTAATTATAAACCTATCACCACCACCACCTTAGCTTCCACTCATTCACCATGCTCCAAATTTGCAATTTCCATAGCCTGCATGCAAACCCAAAAAGTGAAGGAAAAAGATTAGTAATAAAAATAAATAGATTAATTAAAAATAATAATAAAAAAACAATACTTGGATCAGTGATCGCGATCAAACCACTACTTTTGAACCAACATGATACATTTTGTGGGTCTGCCTTATAATACAGGTTAATGACAATATTAGGCTCAAAACAGGATCCGTCGGGGTTTATTAGAGAACAGTCAGGCATCCCCTTGTCATTACAGACAAACTGGATATTTTCGTTCAGTTGTTCCTCTGAAGTAGAAGGTTTTGGAACACACCACTGCAACATACAAAATACGTAGCGTTAGTTTATAAAAAAGTTAACACTAATAATAAAATAAAATAGGAAATCTCTACCATGTCTGAGTTGACCTCGATTTGTGGCGAGAATGTTAAGTTTGATAATTCTGGATCAATGCAGGATCCATGGATGAGAGCAACATTGAGAGGAATGAAAAGAATTGTCTATTGATTATTCACAAAATGTAATACAGGGATATATATACAATCTTATTGTAACCGACTTGCATAGCTACTACCTAACTGATTGCTATAGTGTATAACTAACTTCTCTAACAAACTATTCTGCTCACACTGCTAACATTGCAATGTATAATGTAACAGCTTGTAACTAACTTCACTAATGTACACTGATGCATTTATTTAATTCGTTTACACCCTCCTTCAAGCTAAGAGCTATGAAGATATTCTTCATACCTAGCTTGGACATAAGATGCACATGTGAAATTCTCCCAAGTGCTTTAGTGAGGATATCAGCTGGCTGTTCTGAAGATGATAGATATGTAGTGACAAGTAGTCCGGCTTGAATTTTCTCCCTAATGAAATGACAATTATGTCAATATGTTTCGTACGTTCATGGAAAACAGGATTAGCCGCGATCTGAAGTGTTGAAGTACTATCTGAATACAAAGAGACAGGCAGTGAAATATTAACACCAATATCTTGAAACAAACCTACTAGCCAAACTATCTCAGTAACAGTTGAGGCCATTGCCCTGTACTCTGCCTCATTTGATATAGGTGAATCTCCATGTTGAACCAAGTAACCAGTAATAGATCTTCTACTATTAATACAAGAACCCCAATCTACATCACAAAATACCTTCAACACATTATTTCCTGATGATGACATTAAAATTCCCAAGCCTGGAGCTGATTTCACATACTTCACAAGCCTCAATGCAGCATCTAAATGTGACCTTTTAGGAGAATGCATGAACTGGCTCAGACTTTGTACAGCAAATGAGATGTCTGGCCTAGTTATGGTAAGATACAATAGTCTTCCAACTAATCTTTGATAACTAGCAGAGTCATCTAACAATGGATCATCATGCTCAGATGGTATAATATCATCAAACTCAGTACTCGTAAGTTTCAGATTCAATTCCATTGGAGTAGAGACTGGTTTAGCTCCTGCTAACCCCATGTCTGCAATCAGCTCCAAAGCATACTTCCTTTGGTGTATAAGAATACCTGCCTCATTCCTGGCAAATTCCAACCCAAGGAAGTACCTAAGTTCCCCCAGATCCTTGATCTTAAAAGCATGTTGCAATGCTTCTTTGGTTTCTTGAATCATTTGGCAATCACTTCCAGTTATCAACAGATCATCTACATATATGAGTATTATGACTATCATGTCATCCTTCTTCTTGACAAGAAGAGAATAATCTCGAGTACTTTGAGTAAAACCTGAGGCAATCAAGGTGGTGGTGAGTTTAATGTTCCACTGCCTTGAAGCCTGTTTGAGGCCATATAGTGATTTTAACAACCTGCACACTTGGTTACCTTCAGACTTGCAATTAAACCCTTCTGGTAGCTGCATGTATACTTCTTCATTCAAATCACCTTGCAAAAAGGCATTGTACACATCCATTTGATGGATTTTCCAATGGTTAGTGGCTGCTAAAGACACAACAGTCCTAACAGTAGCCATCTTAAGGACAGGTGAAAAAATCTCTTGATAATCAAACCCTTCCTTCTGATTGTATCCTTTTGCTACTAATCTGGCTTTGAATCTTTCAACTGTACCATCTGCATTGTATTTGATTTTATAGACCCATTTACACCCTATGGCCTTCTTGCCTCTTGGTAGATCTATAACCTTCCATGTCTTGTTATCCTCTAGTGCATTAATCTCACACTTCATGGCTGCTATCCATCTAGGATCTGTGGAAGCCTCTTTGTAAGTAGTAGGTTCAATATCAGCTTAAAATTTAGAGATAAAACTCTGATACTTGGGGGTGAGACCATTATAATTCAAAACTGAATCAATAGAATAGAGACAGTTATTTGAGCCAGCCTTAGTAACATAATCCTTGTGCCATATGGGAGGTCGAGTGCCTCTAGTAGACCTCCTGATTGAAGTTGTAGAGTTGAGGGAATGATCTGAAGAATGTGTTGGATTAGGAACCTGAACATGCTCATTGGTAGTTAACTTATCAGTGTCAGTAGAAGGCAGAACAATATTTGGAGCTGTAACCAGTTCATCAAATACAAAATGGTTGTTGGTGGACAAGTGACCCTGTTCAGTGTTAACACTATCCTTAAAAGGGAAAACTGTTTCCATAAAAACAACATCTCTGCTCATAAAGAATATTCTATTATCCAAATCATACAACTTGTAACCCTTTTGAGTAACACCATATCCAACTAAAACAACTCTCACAGCCTTAGGACTGAACTGTCATGTCTGACTAGATTTGTGGCAAAACACAAACAGCCTAGGACTCGTAAATGAGCAAATGTAGGGGGCTTACCATATAATCTCTCAAAAAGAGAAACATCATTTATAACTGTGGAAGGTATTCTATTCAAAATATAGACTGCAGACTGAATACAAAGACCCCAAAACCTGTCTGGGAAGTTGGCTTGGAACTTAATTGCTCTTACAGTCTCAAGGATATGTCTATGTCGTCTCTCTACCACTCCATTTTGCTGAGGTGTGTAAGGACAAGACCTCTCATGTATGACACCACAAAGCTAGAAAAAATCATTGCAGTTGATGTTAAAGAATTCAGAACCATTATCAGATCTCACCCTTTTTATCTTGATGTTAAACTGTGTCTCTATTTCAACAAAGAAATGTTTTAACAAGTTAATAACATCAGACTTCAATCTCATAAAAAATGTCCATGTCCACCTTGAATAGTCATCCACAATAGTAAAAAAATATCTCATTCCATTAAAAGTTTCTACTCTATAAGGCCCCCAAACATCCATATGCAACAATTGGAAAATACATGTAGATTGACTAGTACTTTGTGGAAATGACAATCTAGTTTGCCTTGCAAGAGGACAAACTTCACAACTGGGTAAAATAAGTTTGGTATTACCAGAACTATGAAACATAGGAATTTTTCTGATCACACTCATAGGTACATGACAGAATCTTTTGTGCCAAACATTTGCATCAATGTCTTGTGTTACTGCTAAGCATCTCTGTGGTGGTGACGTATGTGCCTCCCCTATCTGTGTGCATACTGTATATAGTCCATTTTCTTCTCTACCAGTCACCCTCACCTTCCCAGACAAGAGGTCCTGAAAAACACAATATTTTGGAAAAAAGTAACACTGCAATTCAAATCTTTTGCCACTTGAGAAACTGACATGAGATTGAACTGAAAAGCAGGTACACATAAGACTTGTCTAAGAATATCACCTCCACCTATATGACAGTCCCCAATGTGTGATACTTTAGCAGAATCACCAGTGGGTAGCTGAACATGACCTGCACCATCTATTAATTCTTTATGGTGTAAATAAGAAGAATCACCAAGCATATGGTGAGAAGCCCCAGTGTCAACAATCCAGGTCAATGAATCAGCCTTATGGATAGGTGAGATACCTGCCATATGTGCAGTTCCAGGTTTATCAGCAAGTGTAGCTTGATCCAACATTCTGAGCAACTGCTGATGTTGTCCTGGAGTAAACATAGGCATAACTGAAGAAGAAGGCATAGACTGATGATACTGATATTGTTGGGAAGAAGATGCCATATACTGATGTTGTTGCTGTAAAACCCCTGAATCAAAGATTGAATTACCAGCTACAACATTGTGTTGTTGCTGCTGTAAAACTCATGCATCATAGATCGAATTACCAGCTACAATATTGTGTTGTTACTGCTGTAAAATCCCTATATCATAGATCGAATTACCAGCTACAACATGATCTCTCCTGCCCTTGTAGTGAGGTGGATATCCAATGAGCTTATAGTAGTTAGTTTTAAGATGACCAGTCTTATGACAAAAATCACATTTCATCAACTTGAGACAGTCAATTTTCAGATGTCCTTTCAAATTACAAAATTCACATAAGGCATGAGGATTGTAAGGCTTTTTCTGCTGCTTCTGAGTGACTGATTCGAATCTATTTGTGAATAATATTGTTGGTGCTAAATTCTCAGGTGATATTCTGCTCGAATTAGCAACCATTCTCTGGCTTTCATCCTGATTAATCATGACATATGCCTGATTAACAGTAGGCAGTTGAGACATCAATAAAATTTGGCTCCTAGCTTGGCTATAGTTATCATTGAGTCCCATGAGGAATTGTAACATTCTCTGAAACTGTAAGTGCTCAAAGAAATCCCTAGATTTAGAACATGTGCAAGAGAAGGAAGCATGATAGAATCATATTCATCCCATAGATCCTTAAGCCTAGAGTAATATATTGAAACAGAAGAGACTCCTTGAACAAGTGTGAAGATCTCTTTGTGTAGCTGAAAAATACGTGAACTGTTTACCTTGTGAAACCTTTCTTTCAAATCCTTCCAAATTAGATGCGCATCTGAGCAAAAAAGCACTCCACTGTGTAGATCCTTGCTAACATTGCACAAAATCCATGATACTACAATTGCGTTACAACGATCCCATAAACAAGCCAAATCACCTGTGAATTGATCTCGATCTACTATACCATCAATGAATCCCACTTTGTTTTTCCCAAGCATAGCCAACTGCATAGCTTTGCTCCACAAAGTGTAATTATCAGTTCATGTAAGCATAATACCCACATTGAGTGATCCAGGTGCATCAGATGGATACAAATAGAGAGGATGAAGATGATCAATTGTGGTAGCAACCATGACAGTACCCAATTGATTTCCAGTACCAGAATCTCCCATTGAAATCACAAAGAAGGGAAGAAATCGAGAAATCGAGTGCACAACTGAAGAAAATGAAGAAAAGAAGCTCGAATCTGAACTTCAACTACGAAATTCTTACTGCATTGACTCTCAATTGAAGCTCGAAAGCTCTAATACCATGTTAAGTTTGATAATTCTGGATCAATGCAGGATCCATGGATGAGAGCAACATTGAGAGGAATTGTAACGACCCTAAAAACGAACTAGTGAAACTAGAGCCTCACATGTGAATTTGGAGTTGAGAACTTGATGAAATGATGAGAAATGACCGTGACGTCCGGAAACTAGTCATTTGAACTAGTGAGTTGTAAGGGTCAACTTTAAATGATCATATCTTTTAGCTCAAAATGAATTAGGTGGAACTTTACGTATCCAATTAAAGGTCTCTGAATCCTCTTTCCAACGCCACCGAGTTTGCCCAATTCCGACCTTGGATTAAAAATTTATGCCCGAAATATTAAAGCACTGCCAGGCTGCAACAAAGGGCGAACTAAGACGGGAATGGGCACAATTTTTAAGGTCAAGACTTTATGGGTCCTTAGTCCTTTTCCAAAATTGACCCTATGCTATTCTTTCCTTCCTAGCAACTATAAGACCTTTTTATGACCCAATTCCTTTCATTTAGGTCACTCCTCTTAGAATTAAAAAGAAACCCACCTCCTCTCAAATATATCTTTCTCTACAATCCTCCATTGAAGAAGGTGAAGAACTAGGAGCTAGGGTTTGACGATTTTAAGGTGGTTCTTTCTCAAATTTCTTGGGGATTCTTAGTTAAGGAATGGAAACTCTTTATCTTTGATTCCATTTCTAATCAAAGAGCTAATTCAAAGTATTTTCAAAGTTCTTCAAAAATCCTAAAATCCTAATTTCGATTCTAGCATGGGTTCTTGCATAAAAAGGTTTTAAATGATGATTTATATAGTTATTAATGATTATTAATGGTTTTTAGAAAGAAATCTCCATGAACCCATGTTTTCTCAAATTCTCTAAATTTCACCATAAAGTGGGTGTATTGATTTTGAATAGATGATTATAGAATTGTGTTTAGTATGGTATGGGCTGTTCATATATGGTATCATATATGTGAATTGTTAAGAATTTTTATTGAATTGAAGGATGTGGGATGTTGGCCTTGAATGGGCAAAAAAATTGTGAATTTGTCTTCATGTTGATTATGGGCTTATGCTTAGCTTAAATGGTATAGTT